>NC_056747.1:1118406661-1118528451 GCF_019279795.1 Protopterus annectens | reverse complement strand
GTTTTATAGCTTGTGTATTGCTTAACTCCAGGTTCCCTTAATTCTGACCTGTTAATAACAGCCTGCATTTAAATTAGAACCTGTGCACTGAGAGAGAGCCTTACAAGACTATTTGCAAATATATAGAGCTGAGTATATTTTTCTGTATTATTCTGTATTATAGAGCTAAATTGTTGCTTAGATATCTGTTGCCTTACTGTTGTTCAAATATACAGAGATCAGTATATATTTTTTCTGGATTTGCACTGTGATTCCTCACATCTCTGTTGAAACTGTCTTCCCCACCCCCCACCCTCATTTTCTGCCTTGTCTTCACCTGATATAACTGGTTTTTATAGCTTGTGTGTTGCTTAACTCCAGGTTCCCTTAATTTTGACCTGTTAATAACAGCCTGCATTTAAATTGGAACCTGTGCACTGAGAGAGAGCCTTACAACACTATTTGCAAATATATAGAGCTGAGTATATTTTTCTGTATTATTCTGTATTTTAGAGCTAAATTGTTGCTTAGATATCTGTTGCCTTACTGTTGTGCAAATATACTGAGATCAGTATATATTTTTCTGGTTTTATAATTTGCACTGTGATTCCTCACATCTCTGTTGAAACTGTCTTCCCCACCCCCCCTCATTTTCTGCTTGTCTTCAGCTGATATAACCGGTTTTTATAGCTTGTGTGTTGCTTAACTCCAGGTTCCCTTAATTTTGACCTGTTTATAACAGCCTGGATTTAAATTGGAACCTGTGCACTGAGAGAGGGCCTTACAAGACTATCTGCAAATATATAGAGCTGAGTATATTTTTCTGTATTATTCTGTATTATAGAGCTAAATTGTTGCTTAGATATCTGTTGCCTTACTGTTGTGCAAATATACAGAGATCAGTATATATTTTTCTGGTTTTATAATTTGCACTGTGATTCCTCACATCTCTGTTGAAACTGTCTTCCCCATCCCCCTCCCTGTTCTTGGTTGTAGTTTAAACTTGGTGGCTTTTGCAGGACCCGCCCCACTGTAGATTTGATCTAGGACACTCACCCAGTCACATCTCTTTACCGCATTCTACCTAATAAACACTTTGTTCACTTGCTTTTAGTCCTTTTTAATTTAATTACATTTTTTCAAACTGTGTGTGGACTAATATTGCTACATACTCAAGTGTGCCAGCTTGCACTGCATGTGAATTGTTTTTACTACTGTTTTTGCTACTTTTCTGAAAAAAAAATTGCAAGCCTGTTTCCTACCTTTCCTGTACTTAGTGTTCCAGATACAGATTTGTTGTATCCAGGACTGTTTGTAAGCTTCTGAGCCCCTCAAGCCTTTCTGTGTTGGAGGGAAGCCTTCTAGTTTATCAGTGGGAGTGGTAAGCATTAGGTAACCTGTCTACCACATAAGGAGTGGTTCTGGCCCAGAATTTGTAGTTATTGACCGTTTGGGCGGTCTTCCATCTCTCTCAACTTTCTGATTTGAAGGCCTGAATTTGCACTTGTTTCTGTCCTGTAACTCCTGGGCTCATCTCATTTGCTCACTCAATAAAAAAAAAAAAAAAAAAAATTGTAGCTGCTTTTACTGTATTTGTGTTTCTTCCTACTTTATTTTGCTTTTGCGTCATCTTAATAGTACTCAATTGTATTTATTACTGCTTGGTGTAACTCATTCTAAGCCTTTTAGTTTAAGCACTTGGGCTTCAAACCAGTTGTTTTACATTAAGAAGGTTTGTGGTCTGCACTGTAGTGGCAGAACAGGTAGCTTACATCCTTCTAAGTTGGGAACTGCTGATTGAGGGCTCAGTGTCTGTTATTCTAAAAGTGCATTAATTCTGGTTTAAGCACTTGGGCTTCAGGCCAGTTATTTTACATTACGAGGGTTCATGGTCTGCACTCTTGTGGGAGGAGAGGCTGGACTCTGCCCTTCTGAGCTGGGAATTTCTGGTTAAAGGCTTATAGTGCCTGTATATTTGAACTGCTTCTTACTGAAATTGGTACATCTTGTTTGCTGTAGCATAGACTAGATCCAGACCTGCTGAATCTAGCTTTGTTTGTATGCTTGTTGTTTGTTTGCTTGTTATTTCCCTGAAATGCTAATTCCACCTAAAACACGGCTTTTCAGCGCTTCTGTGGATCCCTAGTGATATCTGCATTGCTTACTGTACTTATTTCCTTGTTTCACTTGAAAGAAAGTTACTGTTTGTCATTTTTGCATTTAAGTTACCTGTAACACATTGCATTTAAGTTACCTGGCACTTGCTCACTAAAGCAATTATATAAGTCAGCACTAAAAAATTAAAAGCACTACACCCTCACAAACTCCCCTTGAGTACCTTGTTCCCCATTGACCCTTTTTTTCAATTATAAAGGAATTCCCAGTACTATTCTAGCATGTCCAAAGGTCAGTTGTCAATCTCTTCCCTGGTCCAGCTGATGAATCTGGGAATCTTGAGGCAATGTTACAACTGCCTCATGTACACAGACAACCCTCTCCTCCTCCCAACAAATTCCAACACATGTGAGAGATGCAACCATATAGCCAAACTGGAGGCTAAGCTCTCTCAACTCAGTACTGGCGTAACCAATCAGGAGGATAAGGAAACCACACTCACTACAATTCCAGTCTCGCATAGACCTACCACGACAGCAAACCAAACACATAAGCACACAAAAACATACTTGGAGGCTCTAAATAAAAATCTGCCTAAACAGCAGAGACCTCCAAAGCAGACACCCAAGCAACCGCTACCCCAAAACAAAACACATGCAACACATAGCTCACAAAGCCAGTGTGCCGAACAGTCACAGCCCTTAAGGCTAAACAACGCACCTGATACACTTGTAATAGGTGACTCTATCGTCAGGCACACTGACGTCCCGCTCACCAGGCTGAACAAGGAGAAGGTCACGGTGAGCTGCCTGTCAGGCGCTAGGATCCGCCACATAACACAAGCTCTGAGGTCACTCCAAGGCAAGTACAAATATGACTCGGTCATTGTCCATGCTGGTGTGAATGACCTGAGATGTACCTCCCTGGACTACATGAAAAGAGACATAGAGGAGCTCTCTGAGCATGTAGCCCAGGCCGGTATGACCCTGACCTTGAGTAGCATCTTACCCTCACCAAGAATTATGCCACAACATGAAGACAAGATGATCAATTTCAACAATTGGCTTAAGTATTGGTGTCATTCAAAGGGGATCCAATGCCTGTCAGCCTGGGATGACATGCTCGACAAGCCACGATGCTTCGCCAGGGACGGCTTGCACCTGTCACCCCTGGGCTTTCGGATATTGGCAAAGGCTCTTGTTTCCCCCACAGTGCCTTTTTTAGGCAAGGCTCAAAAGACAAACCCATCTCCATAGGTATCACAAGGGATAAGAAACTAAGAGTAATGCTACTCAACGCCAGAAGTCTAAACCTCAAGATGCACGCACTCGAAACTCTCCTTAGCATGGAGAACATCGATATCTGTGCAGTAACAGAAACCTGGTTCAAGGCTCCTGAAAGCACCCCAGCACTACCAGGTTATACCTCATACCATGCTTTTCGGCCCCAAAACTTGGACCGAACCACAAAAGGAGGGGAAGTATCAATATTCGTCAAAGATACCCAACCTCCAGGTTGGCGGCACAGCACGAAGCATCAGAGACTATCCATGTGCAACTAACAGTGGGTAAAACTGCCTTCCAGTTTATAGCCTGCTACAGACCACCATCCCAAACCCAGGAACCCCACTCGGCCTTCCTGAGAACACTGGAAAATATGAAGGTCTCTCCAAACACCATTATATTGGGCAACTTCAACTACCCAAACATAGACTGGGAGCATTACTCTAGCTCCAACACCCTAGCTCAAAGGTTCCTAGAATTTATAAACTCAAATGCTATGGAACAACTTGTTACCACTCCCACAAGAGGGAAAACATACTGGACCTGATCATCACCAACATGGGGACTCTATGCTCCAGACCAGAAGTGTATCCCTCACTGGTAAGATCAGACCATAAACTAATCTCACTGGATATTCACATCCTGACCCCACCCCTGCCCAGAAAACCACAGTGAAAAACTTCTCTAAAGCAAATTTCACACTCCTCAAAACTGAGGTGGAATCCTTCAAAGCCCCCGAGCCTGTGGAAAATACGGCCCAGACCACAGAATCCTTTATAAATGCATTCTATGAACACCTTCAGGAATGCATGGATCATGCAATCCTAAATAAAACCAAGACCCAATCCTCCAAAGGCAGACGTCCTGTCTGGTGGACCCCAGCCATAAACAAACTATACAACAGAAGGAGGAAGCTACTACATGATAGAGCAAAATCCCAAAAAGGGAAGGCATGTCTGATCAGTATTAGCAAAAAACTACGGGCACTCATAAAATCGTCTAAGGCCAGCTTCAAGAGAAAAATTGCACAGGACACTAAGGATAATCACAAGGCTTTCTTTAGTTATGTTAGGAACCTGGGTGGGAATTCCCAGATATGCTCAGAATTACTCCAAAATGACAAAAAATACATTGAACCCACAGACATTGCCAACATCCTAGCTGACAGGTTCAGCGCAAACTCCCCCCCCCACCAAAAGGGCAAATATCTATCCCAGCAGAGTGCTGCCCCCTGACATCTCAGATGTTCAGGTAAGAGCCACCCTCTCCAAAGCAAAAAACACAGCATCAATGGGACCAGACGGTGTCCCGGGCTGCATTCTACATGAACTCCAAGAAGAGCTAAACCCAAACATAAAACTACTGTTCAATCTCAGCCTTACTACAGGATATGTTCCCAAAGAGTGGCGTACAGCAACAGTGGTCCCTCTCCACAAAGGTGGTGCCTCAACGGATCCTGGAAACTATCGCCCCATAAGCCTGAATAGCTTGGTCTGCAAAGCTATAGAAAGGATCATCATGGACCTCATAAATAAAGATATTGGGGACCTACAGACACTGGATCCTACCCAGTTCGGCTTTGATAAGGGCAGATCCTGCCTCTTAAACCTGGTTGATTACTTTGAAACAGTCACCAAGGCCATTGACGAGGGGAAGGTGGTCCACACAGCCTACCTGGACCTCGCAAAAGCCTTCGACATAATACCCCACTCGGGCATTATAGATAAGCTCACCAGCTTAAATATAAACCCCTATGTCACTAGATGGGTTGCAAACTGGCTCAAGGACAGAACCCATATGGTTAGAATTGCTGGAGCCATGTCAGACTCCAAACCAGTTACAAGTGGCATCCCACAAGGCTCAGTCCTGGGACCTCTCTTGTTCGGTATATATTTCTCAGAGGTACAGGCCAACATGGAAGGACTGTGGCTGACCAAGTTCACAGATGACTGCAAACTGGGCACCATAATCGACTCTCCAGCCGACACAAGCATCCTCCAAAAGGGCCTCATAGAAACAGACAACTGGTGCCAGAGCCATGGCCTCAAGCTAAATGCCAAAAAGTGTATAGTCATCCCCTTTGGCAAAAACAAAGTGCCCACAAATTACCACATAGGTGGTAATCCATTAAGTACAGAAGAAGTAATTAGGGACCTGGGGACCCAAGTTGATAGCAGTCTCTCATTTGACAACCACGTGGCCAAAGTGGTTAGAAAAACATTTTATATAGCCCACCTAATCATGAAGAGATTCACATCTAAATCAGGGGAGGTCATCATGCCTCTTTACTCATCCCTCATCAGGGCCATAATTGAGTACAATGCCCCTTTTGGGATGTACCTTACCAGACACCTGCAGCAACTGGAAAGACCCCAAAAGTACCTCACCAAGAGGATGAAAGGGCTCAAACAGATGCCATATGCTGCCCGGTTAAAGAAACTCCAGCTCTACTCAGTGGCGTACTGCCTGCTCAGAGGCAATCTGTGCCTGACGTATAAAGCCATGTCCAACCCGGAATTAATGGAGATGCTGCACCTCAGAAAATCCAAATCCCATCGAGCTACGCGCTTGAGAGACTTGAACCTCAGCACTGAAATAAATAGGACATGCTGGAGGGACAGATTCATAACCCAGAGGCTCCCTTCACTCTGGAATAAAATCCCAGTCCAGGTTAGGCAGAGTCCCTCATTGACTCTCTTCAAGAGGAATCTTGATGAGTGGATGGGAGATTGTAGGTTTACCCCGGGTATCACTTCTGTGTCACTGTTAGACAGAGGCACAGTATACTAACCTCGAAAAAGGGCATAGCAAAATTAATTTAAAATGGGTGGCGAAAGCCAAACACACTCTGGCTAGGCTTATAAATGCCCTAGGGCAGATAGCCTGGTATGAACCTATGAACCTATAAAAAGAAAAAAGAAAACACTCCTACAGACTGTCAAGTGTTTTTGCTTTTCAGTTAAGTGACTCAAGTTAGGTAGTTGGATATGTAGACATTTATCCTGGACATCCTGCAGTGGCTTCAGTATTAACAATGAATGCACAGAAGTGAAGCCAAATTATTTTTATGCAACAATTCTCATCACATCTACAGCTTTTCATTCCCCATTAAAGGAAAACTCCACCCAAAAACTAAAAAAACTGTTTTTTTTTCACTCTATCTTTGTTTCCTGACCTATTTTAATACCTCAGAATCACTCTAAGTGCTTTATTTGTAATTTTAGCCTGTTTTCCACAACATGGCAACCAATGGGGCTTGATGTATTAATGTGATTTGTACGGCCTCAAGCCTTTCTCTTTCCCATAATACTTTGTATGACTTATGCCAAACATAAGGAAGTAACTTTGAATTCCCATGCCATTGACACATAATGGGATTTGGGAGGGTCACTGTTATTTTCTTTACCTTCTGTAAAAGGACTGCTTCTTTTCTGTCTTATTTTCTTTACCTTCTGTAAAAGGGCTGCTTCTTTTCTTTCTTTAATCACCCTCATTTATGTTTGGCTCAGACCTTGTTTTACACTATACTTAGAAGTTATCCAGCCACAGCCAGAAAAGTAACTAAATTGCAGGCCTTTGTTAGGGGTTTTCTTTTGTAGTCTGAGGAATTGATTCTATAAGGGTCTCTCAGTGCAGTGACAGTTTTAACACCTCTGCAGTAGTGTCAGGGGTGGGGACTCTCAATTTCTCTTGAACTACAAAAGAAAACACTGAACAAAGAGTAGCAATTTAGTTAGTTTTCTGGCTGTAGCTGGGTAACAACTGAAGGACAGAGCCAGTGCCTCAGGGTATCTAGTAGCATAATCTACTACCACCAAGATATACTTCTTCCCTGTGGAACTTGGAGTGCTCAGAGGCTCCACAATATCCATAGCTACCATCTGAAATGGCTCCTCGGTCACAGTCAAAGGCATCAACTGAGCTTTAACCTTGTCTCCTGCCTTGCCTACCATTTGGCAGTGCTCACAGGTCCTACAGTAACCTGTTACATCCCCTTGCAATCCCGGATCAGGGCCAGTGTTAGCATTTTGGGGGCCCCCAACAGATATCAAGCTGGGGGCCCCCTAGGCACTTCCAGTCTACATATCACCCTGTCACTGCCACCCTTCCTAAGCAACCTTTTAGTTCATGCTGCAAACTTTTAGGAGTAGTATGCACAGACTGACCTTTGCTACAATATTCTTGCATTACAAGACTTGTGTACTACACTGTGTTGGCCCATCTCACAAAGGGACATTTACTGTTACTGGCATTTAGTTCCAGCAATGATATATTGTAGCAACTCTATGTACAGATCTGGACTTAGGTGAAATGGCATCCTAAGCCTACTGTTGCAGACCACACCCCCATACACACAACAGCCTCCAGTCTTCTCTTGCCCTCTCTCCCCATCTTTGGCTCCCCATACCATGCACATTACTTTTTTCTTCATTTTCTCACATTATGCCTTACTTTTCAGCTTTTTCAAGAAACTATAACTTTCCATATGCCCTGAAGTGCATTTTAAAGTTTTTTCTTTTTACACGCCTTTTCATCCAATAATGGCTTGAACAGAAATTATGATAAAGTAAAGAAATTGTGTTGCTGTTCAGTTTTCATTGCATCCTTTCAACCCACATTTCCTGAAGAAAATGCAGTAATAACCATTTAGGAAATAAGAAAAGAATTTCAGGTTTATTTTTTTCTTTCAAGGAAGACAAAAGTTGTACCCAAGGCTTAATGTTCAGAGATGACAAAGCAACAGCTCACAATAAACTAACAACCCTTTGTTGTCTGAATACACAGATCCTATCTGGGAACTGCCTGCTTCCCAATTCCCCCCAAAAGACTGCTTTTCCATCCCTCTGGTGTTATACTGAGATGAAGGCAGAAGTTCAAATTACCACAGTCATGTATTTCAAGGGGCTGCTGATATACATATACATAATATGCTTCCTCACTCCTCAACCCAAACTGTCAAAGGCAGCTACCTGTCTATGTGTCCTAAGTGTGATTGTGAGGAAACTAAAAAAATAATGATTACAGTAACAAATTCTACTTTGTTGCTTTTACACAAGTTGTAGTAACCTTCTTTGTAGACCTCTGAGGTATGCAAGAAAAGTAAAAGAAACAATGACCACACTGTCCTCAGCCAAAACTCAAGCTTTAATGACCTCATGTGCACACCTCTAAGATCTGACTGTGAGGAATAACACCACAGTCCCCCCATATAACCTACAGCAGCTTTCTGTACACACACATCTGAGCAAGGCTGGTTTTAGAATGGGTGCAGTTGAGAGGAGAGGCTATTATCAACTTTATCCTAACAGGCTCATATCACAGCCCTGTTCAGGTTAAAGAGAATAATCAGGAAATTAATACATTTTTTTCTCCTCATTTTCACAACCAGCAGTAGTTTTTGTGGGGCCCCCACAGTGATGGATTATTAAGGGGGCCCCCTTGCAGCCACAGGTATTGCAGGTACCTAAAGCTGGCTATGTTGTTAGTTTTAGTGTAGAGAATGTACAACAGCAAGGTTTAACTAAGCCACGGGCACTATGTTAGTGGCAAAATATTTAATGGAATTGTGAAGGCTCTTGATTGATAAAACACTGTTACTATAACCAAAGACATTTTTGAATTTTAAAGGAGATATAAATAAGCATTATTACCCACATGGTTTATTAAGTATACAAGACTGCTGTACTAGCTTTTGTTGATTTGGCAGACATGTTACAAAATATTAAGGTAAGATAACTTGCTGTGGTTGGGGGCCCCCAGCGAGCACAGGGTTCGCTGGTGCCTAAAGCTGGCTATGTCCCAGGCCAATAGACGTTCAGCATAATACATCTCTTGGCATGCTTTATGCTCATATGACCTTCAAAAGGAATGTCATGGGCTATGGCTATAAGTCCCAGACCGTGGGCTCTGAGCACTAGCAACTGCTGTATTACCTCACCCTCTAGCCCTTCCTCAGGGGTCCACTCTCTATACAGTAACCTTTTGTTCCAGTATACAGACTTCCCTTTTCCTTGAGCATCAGGTGTCTCTTTAGCTACCTCCCTCAAGCTTTGTATGATAGGGTCTGAAAGCTAAGCCTGTCTCAACTCTACTTTTGAGACCCCTCCCAGCTCCCCTTCCACAGGAAGCCTAGTATCTTCTGATAGCAGTGCCTCACTGTCAGCCTGGGTACTACCACTCTCCTCTGTCCTTGCATTCACCCTGTCCATAGGAACAATCAATACTTATCAGCAGCTGTGGCTCACTTTCAGGCTCACTGCTACAAGGTAGCTCCCTTCTTGAAATAGCCCAACTTCAGGTGTGGGGTCTGTCTGGGTCGCACCCAGGCTACCAGACCTACACGCTTGTCTCCAAACCCAACTGCATGTAACTGCATGCACACAAGATACTGCATTATCAAAATCATTCCCTATCAGAACATCTGCAGGAATACCCTCAAACACAGCTACCTGCTTGCTTCCTTTTCCACCCTCCCAATCAAGGTGAACCCTGGCCAAAGGTATTTGGAATGGGATCCGTCCTAAAGCACTGACTGGAGTGGGCTGCCCAAGCAAGTACTGCTCCTCTTTAACCACTGCAGGTTTCACAATGGTTATGTCAGTGGCTGTGTCTCTCTTAGCTGTGCCCTGTCCTCTATCCACTAAGATAGGATACAAACTCTGGTGATAGTTTGGTTACCCTATTGTCTCCAGACAACTTACTAATGGCACACTGTTATGCTCACTTGCTGGCTCTCTCACCTTTTTTCTGCACCTTGCTTCAGTGGATATTTGTATGCTACATGGCCCCTTTGGTTATATTTAAACCCTCTAACCCCTGATCTTGGCCATGTACCTGAACTAGTGGCTTCCCCTGTTACTGGGAGACTCTGTTGACATGATTTAAGCTGATTACTAGGGGTTCCTTTTATATCCGTTTGCAGCACTGGGTATACCCTTCTTGTGCAGTGATGCACTGTTTGCTAAGTAGAGATCCCCATTTCTCCCCAGCTCATCTGTAGAGTTACACTCTCGGTCTGGCAACCAGATTCTCATGTCCTCAAGCAAAGTACTAAGGGCTTGTTCCCTCACCAAAAGGTCTGCCAGACTTTCAAAACTGGTGACCTGATACCCGCTCACCCACCTATGAAAATAAATGCTTAACTCAGCAATATAATCACATACACTTTCATCTGCCTTGTGTCTATGTTCACGTCAGTATCAGACAATTTAGAAACACCAGTTACAGCTTTTTCATTGAGTAAGGGGGTCAGGAACTGTACTCAGAGCTCTTGGTTAACATTACACCGTTTACATACTCTTTCAAAATATATGAATAAAACTATCAAATTCATCCCCTCTGCAAATTGTAGAATAAATGTACTGACCTTTACTGTTTCTGAGGTCTTGTTATTCCCTTCCCCTTTACATCCATGACCCTAATGAAGAACCAACATCTCCCTGTTGTGTTGTCGCTGCTTCGCTTTTTCTTCAACCTCCACTTGTCGCAGTCTCTCATTTTCTTCAGTCTCCAGTGCCACAGTCTCTCGTTTTCTTTGATCTACAAACATTTGGCTCCAGATCATACCTGTTACTTATTATCCCTTTCTTCAGCCTCATGTTGATGCTCCTTCTCCTTTTTTTCAGCCTCCAAATGTTTGAACTACAGTTCAAGTCTCTTTAACTCCAGATGGATTTTTAAGTCTTCTGAGGAAAAGGTCAATTGTCCTGTTTCTCCCCATCACCAAACCAGTTGTCCTCCTGGCCACTGGTTCACACTGCAGCTGTGGTTAAAGCTAAAATCATTTCATCTTTAGTCCCGTTAGCACGCACCAGTCCTTTGGCATTGCACACCTTGGCCAACTGGTTCTTTGTCAGCTTACTATAATCCTCTGCCGATATCATTGCCTGCTTTCCCTGACTAAACTAACAAAAAATAAATAAAACTGTTGTGAAAATGAAACTGAATGTTTACCTTGTGGCAGAGTAAACACACCTTCACAGGCAACTGGTCACAGGCTACTGAAGTTCAATTAATATCCCACCTCTCTGCCACCAATATGTGATGGCCTCTCTACTGCAGGCTAGTAATCAAAGAACCTCAATCCTCATCACTAACACTGGTGAGATAGTCACTAAGAACAGGAATGGATTTACGCAGTATTTTTCAGATGAAGCTCTATGCATCAAGCATAATTTCCCCAAGAGCACACAGGAAACACACTCCAGACCTGGGACTGGACTCTCTGTCTCTCTACATCCCAAACAAGACTCACTTTGGAGCAATGTGTCCCAGTTCCAAGTAGCTGACATACCCACACCTGGGTATTTGATTTTCACACATACTCCTGGGAAAGGCTGGTACAGATTTACTAGCTGTACCCCTTCTGCCCAGACTATAAGGTAACCATGCTGCCACCAGTCAACTACTCTCTTACAATGATATCCAATTGTACTGAGTAAAATCAATACTAATATAAATGGTAGAGTGTAACCAAAGCAGCAACGCTTTCCAGAGTGGCCACAGTGTCACTAAAATAAGCATAAGCACTATTTCAAGATATTAAAAGTATTCTCTAAAAGACCATTCACAATGAAAGGTATAAAAATATTTAATATTAAATAATAAAATAGAAAACATGAGAATACTAAATATCTTAGTACAATAAACACCAGAGTTTTAGTCACAGGAGAAATAAAAATAACACAGTTGGACAGATTCAAACAGATGCAGAAAAACAAAACTTAACTAATCTCACTGTATTTCCCGACTGTCTAAAAAATAACTGTTCCCTGGCTAACTTAATACAGCAAGGCAAGATTAGATGCTGAGATGCTTACTTCCACAAGGCAAGGTGATATCTTCAAACTAACTGAGCTGAACTAACTCAAACAACTGTGATAACTGACATAGATCCTTATATCAAGTTCCAAAGAAAATAAAACAAAACCTCCGTGAGAGTTCCATACTCTCAATGCTGGTTATAGAATGACATCACATTTGATCATCTGACTCTGGTGCAATACATGCTCAGAGCTTTGCTAGGATCAGCTGCAGTATTTGAAAATTATAGAACAATTTCAAAAACGTCTACTCTTCCCTTCCAGAATTCTGTGTTTAAACATATACATTTAATCAGTTATAACAACACTGTTGACACATTTTTAACACAACTATCTGCACAAATCAGTGTGATAGTCAAGTACCACAAAATTATCCATAAAATTCCAGTATACTATACTGGCATATGTTACACATGCACTGCCCTATTCTCTCTGGTGTAGACAGCAATACCTCACATCATCACAGAGGTATTTGGTGATTCTCATATATTAGCCACACAAACAGCATCCACTAAAGCATTTTTGAAAAAACCCTGAAAGGTGGCCACAGACCTAATAGTATGAGTGTTAGCATCCTGTGGTGAAGGATTTCCATATTTGTAGTAGCAAATATAATGCCTTGTGAAAGATAACAACAAAAAATGTAACCTTGGATAACTTTTGTTCTAGTTTACTGGATGCAAATATCATAAACATCTGGAAACTACAGATGAAATATATTTTTAATCCCCTTGCCCACATTGTTTGGAATATTTTTGAGAAGTATGACAGAAGAAGATATGTGCACATTCCAATGCAAAGTCAAATTATTATATGAATAACATGTCCTACATGGACCAACTCAAAGCCCTGTCACTATACTAGTTATCATACACATTACTTGTTGAAAACAGCTTTAGACCACTCCACTGAAATAGAAGGATAAAGCCCTGACTACTGTTCAGCTGACCAGGGTTCTTTTAACTTCTCAGGAGATTGATGGAGTGGCATGGAGGGATGGGTGTGCCTATCACAGGTGGGAGGCCATTTATCAATGATGCTCCCTTAAGACAGGCATGGTTCAAAGAGGGGAGTTGCCCTGGAATGAGTGTGGAAGGCAGGGCATGGAAAGGGTAGGGCATATAAAGAACCCCTCAGTATAGAAGCAAAGTCTGGGAGGGTTGGAGATAAGCTGGCATATCCAAAGTGGACATGGGGCACTAGAGGATAGGGCAGTTAAATGATATCCTAAGCAGTACCGTAAAATATTCAAAAAATATATTATCTATTTTTTACTATTTTATGGAAAATTGTATAGGTTCTGTTAATTGTAAAAGTGTACTTGTGATTCACCTCATCAATTTACAAAAAAAAAATCAAAAGCTTTTTCTGCACTGATTAACAAAATACTCTACACTGATGAGATACAATATGTAATTTATGTTTTATTAATGCAGATGTATAAATATGTATATTGTTGTTGTTCTTTTATTGATTTACATTATGCTGTTTTGCTACTTGAAATTGCAATTACTTTTTCTTTGTTCTCCAATGTTTTTTTTTTTTTTTTTTTCATTGGGACACCACTGAAAGAGGGCTGATATACTCAGTCATACCATCCTGGTTAACAAATAAAAATAAATAAAAGTTATTAATGAGTGAATCACTTCTCACTTTGAAAGTGTTATTTTTTACTGAACAGATTCTTGGAGTATTCTGCTATCTTTTTTTTTTTATGTTTCAGTGTTGTTATTACCTTTCCTATGCCTGTAATTGTGTAACTGAAATAATACTTGAGTTACAGATCTGGTACTACTGTCTTGTTATGTTATTTCTTTAAAGTTTACTTGAAGTTTTTAAAAGGGAGTATGAAAGCATTGATTGTCAGCTTAGGTTTCTGTCACACTCTTCACAGATATGCTTTATGCTGATTAATGTTATACATAAATCTTCAAATTTGTCATGCCAATTTATTAACTAAGCATCAAGAGGTTTACGTGTAGTCTGTGTATGTGAAGACATACAGATATTTTTCATGTGATTGATTTCTATTATAATGTATCAGTGCAAGTTTACTGGAATCTGACCAACATTGAACAGTTCTAAGTGGTAACGTGTGAAGTCTGATGTCTTCCCTGAGCTGTCAGGTCCTGTGCAGAGCATGCCATGACAGAATCAATTACTCTTTTCCTGAAGAATATTTCCATGCATGAGGGCATGACACTGCTGAAACATACATTGGCTGAACATGTATTTTTGTATGCCAGGGGAATACCACATTAGCAGCTGGTGCTCTTCTTTTTAAAGTGTGCAAAGACTTCAGCTTGCAGCTTCACAGACATGCAGTGTCACAGCTTCTCATGAAGCATTGCAGGATCTTTCTTGTCAACACCACATCAGGCCATATAGTTGTGCAGTATTCACACAACTATATTTAACAGTCTTCCTGAATGAGGCTAGTCACTTTACCCTGGCTTTACTCATGGAACATTTTTTTCTTCCTTTGACTTTTACAATAGCTGATTATCTATATAGCTCACGATGTGATGGCAGTCCTTAGGAATTATCCTTTGTAATAGAGTCCCATCAGGGTACTGCATACTAATATATGCTCAGATTCCTTCTTTTTGTGTATGTGTGTTTATAAATGGGTGCTGTATCACTCACCTCCATCTTAGAAGTGATGTTGGTATATCTGCTGTAAAAGATTAGTGATCGTGTTCAATTAAAATGAAAAGTTCTGAGTAGAGGTGTACAACTGAGACGCAGGATCACTTGTTTTCTCAGACCCAATATCTGCTGTGTTCTGTAATGACAGTAGTGATTTTTGGTCCTATTCCAGCTTGGCTACCTTGGAAGAGTACATGAGGATTGCACCATAGGTAACGCAGCAGGCAACATTTTACGTGCGTCTGGATAACAATGTTTTAAAATAAAACTACCTCTGCAACAATACATCTAAGGAATGCAATATCCATTCTCCTTTGTTCTGCGGATTGGGAAAGAAGGCTGGCAAATGAATTGACTGATTAAGAGCCACACTGGATACCGCCTTGGGCATGAAGGATGGATTGGTTCTGAGGGATACCCTGTCCACATGAAAGATGATGAAAGGCTCCACTGCCATAAGGGCCTGTAATTCAGATACCCTTCTAGCTGAAGTGATTGCTAAAAGGAAAGCTGTTTTCCAAGAAAGAAATTTTAGGTCTGCAGTAGCAGCTGGTTCAAAAGGAGGTAGAGTGAGCTTCTCCAAAACAAAGTTAAGGTCCCAGGCTTGGGTTGGAGCTCTCCTGAGTGGTCTTAAATTTTTGGCCCCTCTGAGGAACTGCTTGAGCAGTGGATGAGAGAAGAGGGCGGGTTCTGTGTTATAATGAGTTGAAATGGCTGGGGCATGGATTTTGATGGAGGAAAAAGACAGGCCCTTGTGAAGCATCTCAGTTAAGTATTGCAAAATCTGAGGTAAATTGGGCTCTGCTGTGCTCATCCCTTGAGACTGGTTTCAGGCACAGAATCTTTTCCATTTTTCAGCACAGGATTTTCTAGTGCTAGGCCTCCTTGCCTCTAAAATGATATCCATCACAGGTTTACTGAGGGATGGTAAAGGAGAGATTATGTAATTAGCCAGGCTGCAAGGTTCAGTGTTAGAAGCTGAGGGTGCAGAATCTGGGTCTCCTGTTGAGACAACAGGGAAGGAGTCTGAGACAGGTGCCATGGAGATAACCATGACACACTGTGCAGGAGGGGGTACCAGTGTTGGCGCGGCCAGTCTGGAGGAATCAAAATCATCCTTGGTTTGTCCTGTTTGATTTTTAATAATACTTTGGAGAGCAGAGGCAGAGGGGGGAAGGCATAGACTGATAGGTTTTTCCAACTGAAGGACAGAGCATCCACTTTCCAGGATTGTTTGTGGGGAGTCCTTGTGCAAAATTTGTCCAATTGGTAGTTCTGGGGACAGGTAAACAGGTCTATATCTGGGCTTCCCCATTTGCTTGTCAACATGTTGAAAATCCTTGGTTCCAGTTTCCACTCATGTGGGTCCATAAGGTTTCTGCTTAGTCGTCTGCCAGTGTATTTAACTTTCCTGGCAGGAACTGAGCTTGTAGGTGCACTGGGTAGTTCAAGGCTGTGTTCCACAATGCAATGGCTAGTCTGCAGAGGGGGTAAGAATGTGTGCCCCCCTGCTTGTTTATGTACCACATAACAGTGGTGTTTTCCATCTTTACCATTAGTTGTCCTGGAAGAATGTGGTCCTTGAAGGCTGTCAGAGCATTCTGTACAGCTAACATTTCTTTTTGATTGATATGCAGATGCATTTGACTTGGGTTCCATTTACCCTGAATGCACTTCCCTGCCAGGTGAGCCCCCCCATGCATAGTCTGATGCATCTGTTGTTAGGGTTTGGGTGGCAGGGGGTAGTGTGAAAGGTAGTTCCTTGTTTTGGTGGCAGGCCTCTGCCCACCAAAGGAACTCTAGGCATATGCAAGGTATGATAGGAATCACTGCTTCTAGATCCTGAGAGTGTTGACACCATAAGCTTTTTAGATACCACTGTAGTTTCCTCATATGCAGTCTTGCATATGGAATTAGAAGAATGCAGGAGGCCATGAACCCCAAGGCTTGCAGTATTTGTCTTGCAGATAGCAGGGTCTTTGAGGCCACTTGTTTGAAGAAGGTTGTCAAAATAATTTGTTTCTCTGGCGTGAGGTAGGCCATCTGGGAAGTTGTATTCAAGCTTGCTCCAAGGAATATAATTTGTTGGCAGGGTACCAGGTGTGATTTCCTTTCATTTATGGTGTACCCCAAACAAGTTAGAACCCTTTGTACAAAGGCCAGATGATTCAAAAGTATGTCCTGGCTTTCTGCAAGAATTAGACAATTGTCCAGGTATGGATATATTTGAATATTTATTTGCCTACAAAATGCAATAACTGGAGCTAGGCACTTTGTGAATACCCTGGGCACAGGAGATAAGCCAAAGGCAGTGCATAGAACTGATAGTGCATATAGCCTGCTTTGAAGCGTAGGTATCTTCTGCAAGATTCCCTGATTGGGATGTGCAGGTATGCTTCTTTTAAATATAGTGTTGCGAACCAGGCATCTTTGTCTAGCATAGGAAATAATTGTTGAAGAGTCAGCATCTTGAATTTTGGAATCTCCAGAAAAGTGTTTAGAGTAGACAGGTCCAGGATAGGACACCATGAATTGTCTTTTCCAGGTACCAGGAAAAGTCTTGAGTAGAATCCTAGCCCCTTTTCCTCTTCTGGTACCAGATGAATAGCCCCCATGCTTAAGAGAGAAAGAACTTGTTTTTGGGCCTCTGCCCACTGATTTGGGGGTAGGTCCAGCCACCCGCTTGGTGTTGGCAATGTATGGAAGTGAAATCTGTATCCCTAGGACACTATATTTAAAACCAATTTGTCCTGGGTAATGAGTTCCCAGTTCTTTGCATGAAGAGCAATCTTTCCCCCCAAAGGGGCAGCCAGTTGATAAGTGCTTGGAAATTTTAAAAGGAAGTCACTGGGACAGTTTACCATAGGGGGGAGTCTTATTACTCCCAGATTTTGAAGTGGAGGTCCCCCACTGCTTAGTCCTTTGTGTCCCCTGGGACTGAAACCTGGGGTTTTTGCTGTGTCTGGGTTTGGTTTGAGAAGACCAGGAATGGGCTGGAAAGGACCAATTCTTAGAAGGCCACTGCCTACTAAATCTTGGAGGCTGAACTTGTAAGAAATCTTTTAACAGTTTGCATAGATTTAGCTTTATCTGCCATCTTTTTAAGAACTTCCTCAGCCTTATTGCCAAACAGGCGGTCCTGATTTGAGGGAGCATCCAACAATTTAGCTTTAACACGATCAGGCAAAGATTGCTCCTTAAGCCAAGCATGCCTTCTGAGCATAGACCCAGTAACAGTGGCCCTGCAAGAGGCCTCTAATGAATCAAAACCACATTGCAAAGTATGTTTTCCAACTTGTTCAGCAGAATGCATTAAATCCTGTAATTCTTTATTTTCCACACAGTCAGGAATTAACATCATTTTCTGTTTAAGCAATCCAATAACATGTTGCTGATACTTTAACATGTGAAACTGGCAGTTTAAAGCCCTAATGGCCAAGGT
This sequence comes from Protopterus annectens, assembly GCF_019279795.1. Classification (NCBI taxonomy): domain Eukaryota; kingdom Metazoa; phylum Chordata; order Ceratodontiformes; family Protopteridae; genus Protopterus; species Protopterus annectens. The sequence continues at coordinate 1,118,510,161 of NC_056747.1, read as the reverse complement.
TGCAGAAGTGTAAACCTTCTTACCCCAACTATCCAGCGCCCTGGAGTCTCTATCAGAAGGGGTAGAAGTTTTAGCAGTAGAAGCCTTAATGCCCTTGGGCCCCTGTAAAATAGTCTCTGGATCCGCAATAGGATTTTTAAAAAGAAACTTGTGTGACTCAGAAACCCTGTAGTATCTGTCTGATTTTCTGGAAGCAGGAGGCAAGGAATTAGGGGCCAAACTAGATTCAGAAAAAGCATTATCAACAATGTCTAGTACAGGAGGAATAGCTAAAGGCTTATGCTGAGGTAAGAGTATGAAATCCCTAAGCCTGTTTTTTGATTCAGAATAATCCTGGCTTTCCCAGTGGAAATGCTCCCTTAGAGTATGTAAGGTTTCCCCAAAAGAAAAATCCTCTGGAGGGGAAGCAGAGGGAATGGAGTCATCTGCATCAGAATCCTCATAAGTAGATAAGAGAAAATCCAGATCATCAGAAGAATCAGAAAAAACATAATCCTGTCAGAAGATTCATAAATTACTTCAGTCCTAGGCCTCTTAGAAAGGGGGGGGGTTGGCTACCCCTGATTACAGTTATTAGATCTTCAGCCATTGTTATCATTTGTTTTTTAGGCATAGAGGCCTGAGCATGTGGCCTGGGCGTCATTTTTTTAGCATGGTTCGAGATTTAGGCCTAAGAGAAGAAGGAGGTGTCGGTTTAATATGTAAGTCCATAGGCGTGAATACACCCTCAGAAGCTGGTGCCTGCACAGCGGCTCCGGACCCATCCAAGGTAGAGACATCCGCGGGTACCATAGTTAAAGCATCTCGTGGCATACTGGACTCTGAATGGGTCTCAGTAGAGGCCTGCGAATCAGAAGTAGCGGGTATCAGGGGCTGTGAAAGTGCCTCACTGAGTACCGGCGAACTGGTGACTGGCTTAGGAGAAATGTCGTTGGCAGTTTTGGACCTTGGCGGCCTGTCTCTGTCTTTATCTTTGCATTTTTTTGGAATCCCGGTAGTCGGATAGCTAACCGATGACATTTCTGGATAATTAAACCGAGAGCCGAAATATTTAGAGGCGAAAATATACAGATGATGGATAGTGTGCTGATTAAATAAAGTGCAAAACCGACAGCAAGGTATGACGTGGTCAGGCCCTAGGCAAGGAATACAGCACAAATGAAAATCTTTATGAGGTATTTCCTTTCCAGAAGTAATGCAATTATTAACTTTTACTGACATCGGTAAGGAGCAAGAAAAAGTTTCCCCAATGGGGTACTTAACTTTAGTTGAAGACTTTGGTTCTGAAACTCGAAAATGAAAATTTCAGGAGTCGGCCGACCAGCACTTGCGAACTGCTTCTGTTTCGGGCACCGCACGGCAAGAAAAACTGATGTAATGGCATTGGCTGCATGTTTTATACCCCTGACAACCTGACATCATGGAAGAAGGGATAGCAACCAATGCAGGACCCAAGACTTTTTTAATCAGGCCAACTGAGGGCTACCTGCAAGCAGATAACCCAAATGTAATGACTGCAACAGTGAAACAAGAAGAACATCCACAGTGCCGCTCATGACATTAAAATTAATTCTTGTATCCAAATACACAGTGCCCACACTATGGCAAAATGGAGGACTACTCTATATTCAGAGCTACTATATGCATTTCATTATAAGAAGACTGCACCATACATACAAATACACAGTTATGTGAGTATTACTTATATTGTGCTGTTATTCACTCTTGGTCTGACAGTTGTATTTTACTCACAGAAAAGCAATGAAGTCATCAGATGTATTATTTAAAAAGACCAATACATAGTTTGAAGCGGTTTCAGGTTCTTATTTCAGTTTAAGAAATATTTTGAGCTAGGGGCATGATCAGATACAAGATCTCATGACACCTAGCTAAAAGTGCAGACAGGTCTACGGGTGGAAACTTAGCTTCAGTTTCTGTTCCTTTTTTGCACTGATTCTCTCTGTAGCCTTAGCAAACCTCTGAACCAGTGCAGCTATGGTGAGGGGTAAAGGGGAAAGGAAATTAACTTATGACTGCATTAGTGCAGATTTTAACTTTCTATTATCTGTAGTACATTCGCCATTTCTAGTTTATGTGCCACAATTACAGTAACAGAATCAAAACAAGAGATAGGATCACCGTTTTCTTGTGCAGTTCAGTGAAGTAAGACCAATGTATCTCAGCACTTGACTTTTGTGATTTTCACATCCTTTATTTCATTCATCAATGTTTTCACCGCCTGGCTAATTGTATGTGTCATGTTAGGCTTAACCATTTAACCTGCATAACTGGAAAGGACAGTGGAAGGGTACTTGACCATGACTCACACATCCATGATCCTCTTGAGAGGACAGCTCTGCAAAGGTGGCACCTCCTGTCTCATTCATGTAAATACTGCTGGCTGTTTCTCTTTCAGTGCAGTTTTTGCTGTGCAGTCACATGGTTTTATCTGTGCTGGTCATCTATGTTGGACTTCTAATATCCTTTAAAGAGGTTTGTCATAGCACCTTTTACAAAACCCATTTTAAATAAAAAGTAAATGTGATGTACCTAATAATAGTAGATCATAACACCCTAGAGCTTGCTACCTTAGCGGCATAAGTTTAAACCCAGGGAGCTTCCTTACAGTGCTTGAACTTGAGAACAGTCTGAGGATATCAGAGAACTAGCCAAGGACATAAAGCTAGAATTTCCAACAGTGGCTGCTCTTCCTGAATGAGGCAGTACTGCATGAATATGTATTTTTAGGGAAACAGTAGCACAGGCTAGAGGAAGAACAACAAATCACCGTTTCCAAAGATGGTGGGGGGGGGGGTTTAGGAATATGTCAGTTATAGTATTTCAGGGTTCATCCCATTTTCATCCAGCAGAGCCTTGGGTGGATGACAGGTCGAACTACTGTACTCTGAAATTGATTGTGCTTTCTGGAACTTTTTAATTGAATGGTTTCCAACTCACAACCAGTATATCTAGACTTAACAAACAAACGAACGAAGTACTGATGAACAAACAAGTGAAAAACAAGGTAAAGTGCGGGTGCAAGTCCAAGCTACACCACGAATCCACAAATGAATGATAAACGCTGATGTTTAACGCTAGTTTATTTTCAATTAAAATGCGTTTTCGCCGCTAAAAAAGACAGCAGCTTCCTCAGAACAAATACAAAGTATCAACCGCCAAACCATTTAAATATTAACAGGAAGTGCATAAGTTCTCATCATTTCCTGTTCTGGCGTAAATACTCTAAAAGCAAACAGAAACATAGAAAATAAATTATCAGTTAATACATACTAATTAATAAAAATTGTACCTAAATTTTAGATCAAAGACAAGTTCAATGAAAATGTATACCCATAGTGCCTAATACATAGTAGTAAAGCACTTAAAATTCTAGTTGTGTTGAATTCATATTTATAAACACATTATATGTCGAAATGTAAAAATCTAAAATTTGTAAATTTAAAATGATATTTATTAAAATATATTATGTTATGTGCCAATATCAAAAACAGTATCAAAAATGATAATGCCAAAAAATATCACCATGTTAAGGGGTCATATCATGAAATTGTATTTAAAATGTACATTATATGATATGAAGCACCACTCTGTTAGATACACCTATCTCATGTAACTTTTCATTCTAAGAACAGCTGAAATGTTACAATTCTCGTTGAGGCTGGGGGGATTGAAGGCATCTAATCTAATTTGCCATTCCAATTCACGTAGCTCCAACATAAGGGAAAGGGGGCCACCTCTCACACTAGGTAACATTCGATCAATACCCATAAACACAAATTTATGGTCTGAATTATTTAATGTGTGTTTGGTGAGGGCGTTGTCAATCTTGCTATTTCTAATAGCGTAAACATGTTGATAGACACGTTCTTTCAACTTCCGATCCATCTTACCAACATAAAATGCTGGACATTGTTGGCAAAACGCAACATACACAACTGATTTTGTCTCACAATTAATTCTGTGGTAAATGTGATATTTCCTCCCTTTCAAACAGAAACTTTCACCTGGTTTTAAGAATTTATACCAATTACACGCCCCACAAACTATTGTCCCTTGTTTTTATTAAATTGGTTCATGTATGGTCTCCTTTGTAACAATTCTTTTAAATTTTGCCCTCTCCTATATACAACTTTTGGGAATGTTCCCAATTTCTCTACGAGGAAAGTGTCGTTACTGATAAAGTGCGAATTTTTGAACATGATTTCACATATCATTTTTGAATCAACACTAAAGGTAGTGATGAAACTGGTTGAGTAATCCACACTTACTCTCGCTACATTGTTCCCAAGAGTTGGACTCACTATCAAAGGTCCATGGGAACAATTAAGTGGACTCCCACTTTGAATTCCTTCTCTATCTTTCACACCAAGTAAGGGTTTATAAAAACCAGTGGATCGTTTAAACCTTACCTCATCAATGATACTGTCAATGAGGGTGTCAGGGTAGCCGCTATTGAGAAAAAGATCCCTCAAGAAACGACATTCCTGGTTGAAAGAGTTAGTCGTATTACACATACGAACGGCCCTCACCACTTGTCCCTTCACAATAGATCTTTTCTGTCTTAGTAGGTGTGAACTAGTGAAGTGGAGGAGAGAATTGCAATAAGTAGGTTTTCTGTGTACAGAAGATAGGTAACATTTACTAGTGCTATCCTTGATTAACCTGACATCAAGGTAATCAATTTCATGGACAGAAAACTGGTGTGTAAATCTAAGGAAACTTGTTGTCATGTTCATGTATTGCAACAAAGTTTCCGCATCAGTATCAACCCCATGAAATAAAATAAAAATATCATCCAGGAAACGCGTGTAAAAATGAATTTTGTCTTTAAATTCAACATTGTTCAATAAATATCTATTTTCCCAAAAGGACATAAAAAAGTTTGCCACACTCGCCCCGCAGGGGGAGCCCATGGCCACCCCTTGTTTTTGAAGATAAAATTTATTATCAAAGATGAAAAAATTGGATCCAAGAACGACATCCAATAGTTCTGTTATGATGTCAATTTCATTTTGGATAACTTCCATTTCTTGTAGTTTTAAACCAATCCATTCTATGGCTTCCTGGTGGGGAATGGAAGTATATAAATCGACAACGTCGATAGTAAGGAAGTTGTCACCTTCATCGAATGAAATATTATTGATATTCTTTAGGAATGACCAGGAGTCCTTACAAATGACTGGAATGTTTTTAATGTACTTGCCCAGTATATAATCTATCAGTCTAGCGCAGGGATATGTCATAGAGAGTCTTCCATTGACTAATGCTCTCATAGGTGGATTCCGAAGATCCTTGTGGATCTTGAGGATTCCAAACATGACTGGGGCCTTAGGGAAAGAGATGTCCAAAAAATTATAAATATCAATATCTATCTTCCCTTCAAGGAACATATCACGTAAGTATACTTTAATTCTGTTATAAGAAACATTCATTTCATTTATAGAAGAAGGGCTATATGCTGGTGAATCAAGAACCAGCAACATTTTTTCAATGTATGTGTCATTATCAAAAATGACAAGCCCTCCCCCTTTATCAGGCTTCACTGCTCGCACCGGTAATGTATTGAAGTTGTTCAGAGCTGTTCTCTGTTCTCTACTAATGTTAGAAGTGGAAAAATTCCTTGCGTTCCTAGATTCCTCCTTGATGTATCTAAAATCTACTTTGCATACTTTTTCAAAGATGCGCAACCCTATGTGCAAAGGAGGGCATTTTTAAACTTTGCATTACGTTCCTAGTTTCATGATTACACAATAAATTCAAATTAAGTTTCCTCACGAAACTTTTCAAATCGATGATAGTTTTAGTTAGGTTGAAATGTGCACTAGGAATAAAAGTGTTACCCCTTGCCATTAACTCAATAAGCTCAGGTTCTAAATTGACACTTGAAAAATTATACACTGTAAAATCGCCATTAGAGTTGGTTTGTATAGTAGGACCTCTTTGGACATGAATAGGTGTATCGTTACCTATTCCAATATTTTCAGGGACATCACCAGGTAAATCAGACCTCAATTGTTCCGAGCCCTGTTCCTGGTAAAATAAGTTAGTTGGGGTTGTGGTCCTAAAAAATTCTCTCTATTGTTATTTTGGTGGTTCTGCTTGTTTTTAACATTCCTACCTTTGTTATTACCTTTGATCCTGTTAGTAGTTGAATTCCTACTTTCGTGTGCAAGTCCATCCCCATTGTTAATGTCAGGTCCAAGGGGTGTATCAAGCTGACAGGCCTCAAAAGTATCTAAACCATTAACCCCTCCAGATATTTCATGTGGAATGGAAACATTAAGTTTCGGGTACGCTTGTTGGTTGGAATAAGCAATCCTATCCCTACACCATTTTTTTGTTTTATTTTGTTTCAATTTAATCATTAGTGCATCAATGCTATTAAAGATTCTGTTATAATCAAATTTATATCGTAAAAAATCTGAATCAAGTTTGATTATATCATCTAATCGACCAATTTCATCTGTTAACATGGTGATATTTATATCATAATGTTTAATCAATAATTCAAGCAATTGGACACCTTGCTTGTCAAACAATGTTTTTAAGTCAGTAAAAAACAAAGGATCTTGTATAAAACCAGAAGGGCAAAAAGAACTCCGCAAGCCCTTCGGTATAATATTGTCACTCAAACATTGCTTGAAGTAAGAAACTTCAAGCTGTAATTTCTTTAGTTTGAACATCTTCATGTCGAGCTTCTTTAAGTTATCCATAATTGTGTCAACGCAGACAGGCTGCAGGTGTGTACCTATGGGAGGTCATTCATCCAAAACGTCTGATGTGAATAAAAATGGTTGCAGGTTATTTATCCAGTCGGAAATCGTAGAAACTCCAACAAGTCTCGAACTAGGGTTGGTATTGTTAGTAGCCTCCAAGTTAGGAGCTGAAACCTGAGCGCGTTGACCATTCAAAGTAGGAACATCACTACCTTGAATACGCTGACCATTAGGTATAAAAACATCGCCTCCCGAAGTGGAAGGTAAATTAATGTTACTGCGGTCACATTGCCCAAGAAGTGGCCGGTTTCTGTCTGCTCCATTAAGGATTCCATGCTCGAAAGAGTCCATCCACGAGTTTAATAAATCCATCCGTTGTGAGATGGAAAGAAGCAAAGCTCCAACGTCAATGCCAGGTGGATCCAAAGCCATACTGCTACTTCCAAAGATATTAGGCGTTCTTGGGCTACCCGCACCTTCAGTAGCCATAACAAACAAACGAACGAAGTACTGATGAACAAACAAGTGAAAAACAAGGTAAAGTGAGGGTGCAAGTCCAAGCTACACCACAAATCCACAAATGAATGATAAACGCTGATGTTTAACGCTAGTTTATTTTCAATTAAAATGCGTTTTCACTGCTAAAAAAGACAGCAGCTTCCTCAGAACAAATACAAAGTATCAACCGCCAAACCATTTAAATATTAACAGGAAGTGCATAAGTTCTCATCATTTCCTGTTCTGGCGTAAATACTCTAAAAGCAAACAGAAACATAGAAAATAAATTATCAGTTAATACATACTAGTTAATAAAAATTGTACCTAAATTTTAGATCAAAGACAAGTTCAATGAAAATTTATACCCATAGTGCCTAATACATAGTAGTAAAGCACTTAAAATTCTAGTCGTGTTGAATTCATATTTATAAACACGTTATATGTCGAAATGTAAAAATCTAAAATTTGTAAATTTAAAATGATATTTATTAAAATATATTATATCAATATCAAAAACAGTATCAAAACTTGGTGGAATATGTGCAACGATCCACATAACTTCCACAGGGTATACTACAGTGGCACAATCTGTAAGAAAGTGGTCAGTGAAAGAAGTTCTTCACCCATATAATGCACCAAAGGTGAAAATTTGAAAACAAACAATATTTGGTCCCAGTCTGAGCACACACACTCTTACAGAATTATCCCTCATCTTGCCTGCCAAGTCACCTTAAGAACAGTTTATACATTTATTAATCATTATTTCACCTGTGGCCCTTTTTGGTTTCTTGACATTTTATAATGCTTTCCTCACCATCTCAGATATTAAGAAAACTTCTAGTAATGCCTCATATCTTGCATTATGCACCATCCTGCATATGCCTCTAGATCAGTGCGCATATCAGGATCTGAGCGTGGGATGGACCTAGCACTCTGACAAGTAGATTGTGCTGTCAATGTGGGAGATTTGCAAATGGAAGGTTTGTCTACTCACTTACACAGTCTGCTGTCTCAAATGTAATATTTTTTTGTGCTTATAGTTTGTCTCTACTTCCTCAATGTTCGCCCTGTTTCCTGGAACCCCTTATCTGACAGACATTTTAGTTTAAAATTAGCTGGCTATCTTCAGGCAAGAATGGTATAGCCAGGTGAAGGGGTAGATGTTGAGACCCTTTGGTGTGCTCATTCTATTCAGGTGGCAGGTGATTGAGTGACTGCAGTGCGTTTGCCACCACCACCACCCCACCCTCCCATTCATATTTATAAATTATGGGCAGGTTTGTATGGTATATGCCAATGGCTGGTTCATAGGTAGGTACTAGGCTATCTGCCCGAGGGCTTTTATAAGCATAGCCAGAGTGTGTCAGCTTTCGCCGCCCCATTGATTAATTAACTGAGCCTCTGTCAAGAAGAGCTAATGAAGTGATCCCAGGGGTGTATTTTCTGTTACCCATCCACTTGTCAAGGTTTCTCTTGAAGAGTGTTAGTGAGGGGCTCTGCCTAATGTAGTTAGGAATTTTGTTCCAAAGCATGGGGAGTCTCTGTGACAGGAATCGATCCCTCCAGCATGTTCTATTTATTGCTGTGGTGAGGTTTAGCTCACTAGAGCGAGTGGCTCACAGTGACTTCGATTTCTTTAGGTGGAGCATGTCCATCAATTCTGAGTTGGACATGGCTTTGTAAGTCAAGCAGAGATCACCTCTGAGTAAGTGATATGCCACTGAGTACAGCTGGAGTTTTTCCAGTCGGGCTGCATAGGACATATGTTTGAGGCCAGTAATCCTCTCGGTGAGGTACTTTTGTGGTCTTTCCAGCTGTTGGAAGTGTCTTGTGAGGTACATCCCAAATGGGGCACTGTACTCTATGATGGGTCTGATGAGTGACAAGTAGAGGGGCACTATAACCTCTTTATTTCTAGATGGGAACCATTTAGTAATTAGATGGGCTACATAGAAGGATTTCCCAACTACTAATAGTAGGCACTAAACAGCCTATAATTGCAAAGTAACTTGCTAATGTAAGGGAAAACAGCTCCTGTACTTTACAAAAAAAAAAAAAAAAAGGCACCAAACCAGGCATGTCCAAGAGTCAGCTTCCGGTGATTTCTCCTGTCCACCTGGTGAATCTGGGCATACTGGTGCAATGCAGCAATTGCCTCATGTACACAGACATCCCTCTCCTCCTACCACCCAACACTACAACCTGTGAGAGATGCATTTACATAGCCAAAATGGAAGCAAAGCTCTCTCCACCCAAGATTGTGCTAGACTGTCAAGAGGAGAAGGTTAACACCCACACTACACCTCAAGCAACACATAGCCCTTCTAAACCCACACCACCAGCACCCACATATTTCAACACTAAATCCACATATGCAGAGGCCCTTAACTGTAACCTGCCCAAGCAACAAGGACTTCTGAAGCTGAAACGCAAACAAACACCAAGCACATAGTTCACAACACCAGTGTGCCACCCAGCAACAGCCCCTAAGGCAAAACAACATACCTAACACTTTAGTCATAGGTGACTCTATAGTCCGGCACACTGATGTCCCACTCACCAGGTTGAACAAGGAGAAAATTACAGTCAGCTGCCTGTTGGGTGCCAGGATCCACCACATAACGCATGCACTCAAGTCACTCCACAACAAGTACAGATATGACTCTGTCATTGTCCATGTTGGAGTGAATGACTTGAGACGTACCTCCCTGGACTACATGAAAAGAGACATGGAAGAGCTCTCAGATCATGTGGCCCAGGCAGGTATGACCCTAGCCCTGACAAGCATCCTGCCTTCGCCCAGAATGATACCACAATATAAGGACAAAATGACTGACTTCAACAATTGGCTAAGCTTCTGGTGTCATTCAAAGGGGATCCAATATCTGTCTGCCTGGGATGACATGATCGACAGACCACGATGCTTTGCCAGAGATGGTCTGCACCTGTCGCCCCTGGGATTCAGGTTACTGGCTAAGGCTCTTGCCACCCCTATAGTGCCTTTTTTAGGCAAAGTTCAAAGGACAAAACCACCACTGTAACAGGTACAAGCATGCAAAATCTGAAGGTAATGCTACTCAATGCTAGAAGTCTAAACCTCAAAATGCACTCTCTCAAGGCACTCCTAAAAATGGAGAACATCGATATCTGTGCAGTAACTGAGACCTGGTTCAAGGCTCCAGAGAGCACCCCTGCAATACCAGGCTACAACTCTTACCACACTTTTCGGCCACCAAACCAGGACCGAAATACTAAAGGTGGAGGAGTGTCAATATTCACTAAGGATATTCACACCACCAGGCTACTTGCCTAACACAATGCATCTGAAATTCTCCATGTGCAAATAACAATAGGTAAGACTGCAATCCAAATTGTAATTTTCTACAGATCCCCCACCATACCCCAAGATTCTCACTACACCTTTCTAAACATACTGGAAAATATTAAGATAGAACCAAACACCCTAATACTGGGTGATTTTAACTACCCTGCCATTAACTGGAAAAACTACTCATGTACCAATACCTTTGCCCAACGGTTCTTGGAATTCATAAATTCCAATGCTCTGGATCAACTAATCCATAGTCCCACCAGGGGCTCCAATATCCTAGACCTGGTCATTACCAACATGGGAAATCGATGCTTCACACCTATGGTCACCCTCTCGTTAGTCAGGTCTGACCATAAGCTAATCACCCTTAACATCCACATCCCACCCCCATCCACCAGTAAGGAAACCTCCATAAAAAACTTCTCCAAAGCCAACTTCATGCTACTCAAGTCAGAAGTTACAAACTTCATGACACCCATGCAGACGGGAACAAAAAGTTCAACTGCTGAATCCTACACTAAGGCACTGTACGAGCACATCCACTCATGCATGAATCGTGCCATCCCAAATAGAACCAAGATGCTCTCATCCAAAAAAAGGAAGCAAATCTGGTGGTCCCCTGCCATAAACAAACTTTACAACAAAAGAAAGAAACTGTTGCAGAAAAGAGGAAAATTCCAGGATGCAAAAAAACTCCCTTACTAGCCTCAGTAAGAAACAGAGATCCCTCATAAAATCCTCCAAAGCAAGTTATGAAAATAAAATTGCCAAAGATTCCAAAGACAACCACAAGGCATTCTATAACTATGTCAAGAATCTAAATGGCAATGCTCAGATCTGCTCTCAGCTAAAACAGAATGGCATTAAATATACTGATCCCAAGGATATTGCTAATATCCTGGCAGATCGATTCAGTGCCAACTTCACCCCCCTCTCACCCCCTAAATGGCCCATCTCAATACCGAAAGATTGCCAAATTCCAGTAATAATGGTCACACAGGTAAAAAAACGCACTCTCCAAAGCTAAGAATACAGCATCCATGGGACCAGATGATATCCCGGGCTGTGTACTACATGAACTACAATATGAACTGGCACCTCACCTAAGTGTCATGTTTAATCATAGTCTCACCTCAGGTTTTGTGCCCACTGAGTGGCACAGAGCTACAGTTGTCCCACTCCACAAGGGGGGGATCCACATTGGATCCCGGAAACTAGCGTCCCATCAGTCTGACGAGTCTTATCTGCAAGGCCATGGAGTGTATTATCATGGAACTTATAAACAAAGACACTGGCAACCTTCAAACCCTGGACCCCACCCAGTTTGGGTTCATGAAGGGCCGATCTTGTCTCCTGAACCTGACTGACTTCTTTGAATCAGTCTCCAGAGCCATGGACAAGGGTAAGGTGGTCCACACAGCCTATCTAGAGCTTGCCAAGGCCTTTGACACCATCCCCCACTCTGGAATCATAGATAAACTTACTAAGCTGGGTATTAATCCCTACTTCACCCAATGGGTTGCTAACTGGCTTACTGATAGAACCCACACTGTAAAAGTAGCCGACTCCAAGTCCAGCTCCAGACAAGTGACAAGTGGAGTACCTCAGGGTTCAGTCCTGGGACTGCTCTTGTTTGGCATCTACTTCTCTGAAGTACAGGCCAACACTAAGGGACTCTGGCTAACAAAGTTTGCAGATGACTGCAAACTGGGAGCCATTATTGAATCCCCAAATGATGTGGATACTCTATAAAAGGGCCTTACAGAAACAGATGCTTGGTGCCAGAGCCATGGGCTCAAGCTCAGTGTCAAGAATGTATAGTTTTCCCCTTTGGGAAAAAACATGTACCCGTGAATTACCATATAGGTGGCAGTACACTAAATACCGAAAGTGTGACAAGAGACTTAGGGACACAGGTGGACAGTGGTCTCACCTTTGATAACCACATCGCCACAACAGTCAGGAAATCCTTCTATGTGTCACACCTCATCACTACGGGCTTTTCATCCAGAAAAAAGTAGGTCATTGTCCCACTGTACTCATCCCTCATTAGACCCATTATAGAATACAACACCCTGTTTGGTATGTACCTCTCAAGACATCTGAAACAACTGGAAAGGCCGCAGAAATACCTCACTAAAAGAATCACAGGCCTAAAGCAGATGCCCTACGCAGACCGCCTTAAAAAACTCCAGCTATACTCTGTCACATATTGTCTACTCAGAGGCGATCTCTGCTTAACATACAAGGCCATGTGAAACCCAGAGCTGTTGGACATGCTACACTTAAAGAAATCCCAATCCCTCAGAGCCACATGCTCCAGGGATCTAAACCTTGTCATCACAATAAACAAAACATGCTGGAGGGATAGGTTTCTGACCCAGAGACTCCCCAGACTCTGGAACAGATTGCCTATACATGTCAAGCAGAGTGCCTCTTTGGCCCTCTTCAAAAGGAACCTTGACGGTTGGATGGGAGAAAGGAAATTCACCCCGGGGATCATGTACAGTTGCCCTGCTAAACAGGGGTCCAGGGAAGTAAATAGTGTGGGAAGAAATAGCCAGGGAATTGTTATGGCTAGGCTTGTATAGGCCCTAGGGCTGATAGCCTAGTACCAACCTATGAACTTTGGCAATATGATTGTCAAAGGAGAGAGTACTATCTACCTGGGTCCCCAGATCTCTTATTACCGCTTCTGTATTAAGGGGGCTGCCACCTATGTGGTAATTCATGAGTGTTTTGTTTTTCCCAAATGGGATGACTATGCATTTTTTGGCATTTAGCTTGAGACCATGACTTTGACACCAGGTGTCCGTCTTAGTAAGGCCCTTTTGGAGAACGTCATTGTCAGCCAGAGAGTCAATTATGGCTCCCAGTTTGCAGTCATCGGCAAATTTGGTTAGCCATAGTCCTCCTGTGTTTGCCTGTACTTCTGAGAAGTATATGCCAAACAGTAGGGGTCCCAGGACCGAGCTTTGTGGGACAGCACTTGTGACTGATTTAGAGTCGGACCTGGAGCCCGCTATTTTTACCGTGTGAGTTCTGTCTGTAAGCCAGTTGGCAACCCATCTCATGACGTAGGGGTTTATGTTCAGGCTGGTGAGTTTTTCTATAATTCCCGAGTGGGGAATGGTGTCAAAAGTCTTGGCGAGGTCAAGGTAGGCTGTGTGAACCACCTTCCCCTCATCTATAGCCTTGGTGACTGTCTCAAAGAAGTCAACCAGGTTTAGTAGGCATGATCTTCCCTTAACAAAGCCAAAATGGTTTGGGTCAAGTGTTTGGAGGATCCCAATGTCTTTGTTAATGAGTTCCATGATGATGCACTCCATAGCCTTGCAGACCAGGCTAGTCAGGCTTATGGGCGATAATTACCAGGGTCAGTTGTGGCCCCTCCTTTGTGGAGCATAATAACCATTGCTGTGTGCCATTCTATGGGCACCTAGCCTGTGGAGAGGCTGAGGTTGAACAGCGTGTTTAGGTGGGGGGTTAGTTCGTTCTATAGTTCATACAAGATGCAGCCTGGGACACCATCTGGCCCCATTAACGCTGTGCTTTTGGCTTTTGAAAGGGCTGTTTTCACCTGTGCGTCTGTGATTTCTGGGGCACTACACTTTTCCGCTATTGTTGTGGGCCCTTTTGGGGGTGAGGGGGGGGTGAAGTTTGCACTGAATCTATCTGCCAGGATGTTGGCAATATTAGTAGGTACAGTATATTTTGTGCTATTTTGCACTAGCTCAGAGCATATCTGCGAGTTGCCACTTAAATTCTTGACATAGCTAAAGAAGGCTTTGTGGTTATCTTTCAAATCCTTGGCTATTTTACTTTCAAAGTTACAAACAAAACTCTGGTTAATGTTCAAGACTGCAGCAGTTGTATACATAAAGCTCTGAAAAAACACCAACGGCCCCAAACTCCAAAAGATATTCTTCGAACCACTCTTGAAAAATACTGTTTTAATTAAGCGCTTTTCATCACCTTATTAAGGCAACTTCTTCAGATTACACTTCAAAACAACACGTAGCCATTAAATAGTGAAATACAGTCACATGATCTTGCCTAAATAGTGTATTGATTCTACAAAAAGTAGTATCTTATTAAAACTTATAAAATATCTTATAAATAATCTTTCATAACTGAAAACTATAATGTCACAATTGTTGTAAACTGACAACTGTTTACAACTTATAGAAACATCATCACCACCTGTAAACCTTGAATATTTATATTAAAGGTGTTTATATAAAAGGCATACCCACACGTAAAAAATATATATGTATAACGTTTAAAAGATAATAGTATAAATAAAACATACCAATGACCTGAAAAAATGTATGAAATTATTTACTTTCTTTCTAAACTTTTAAGTTTTAAAAGAAATAGTATATTACAATGGTCATTTAGACCCGGTTCGACAAAAGCATTTAATCTGATTTGCCATGTCAATTCACATTCTTCAAGAATTAAATTATAAGGGCCACCTCGAATGTTAGACTGCACTTGGTCTATTACTATAGAACTAAATTTATGCCCACCATTTGCCATACTGTGTCTAGCCAAGGCATTTTCGTTTTTGTTTATATTTATTGCATAACTGTGTTCATAAATTCTGTCTCTTAGTGTACGCTCTGTTTTCCCAATGTAAAAAACTTTACATAAGGAACACAGTGCAACGTAGACCACCATTTTTGAATTACAATTTAAATTGTGTTTTATTTTGTACTTCGTTCCATTGATGGTAAATGAGTTGCCTGTGGTAACAAATTTACACATACTACAACAACCACAGGTAGACATACCTGTAAGTCTGTTGAACCTCCTACTAGTAGTAGACTCTAATATAAATTTTAAATTAGTTCCTCTCTTAAAAAAGATTTTAGGGGTGTCATTTAATTTATCTCCTAACATTTTATCATGTCTTATAAGCTCCCATTTTTATGTATTATAATTCTGATAAGTATACTGTCGGAGCTGAATGGAGTAATAAAACTGTTTTCAAATAAACTTACTAGTGTTCCACGCCTTGTCGTGCCAGACTCATGGTCCTCACCAGCATCAATAGTGTCCTTTGGCCACAGTTCATAAATGTCTGACCTTTCACAACGACTTAAAATGGGTGTAATAAACTTGTTAGCCCTTCTCAGGCATACTTCACTAGTAATTGCTTCAACCAAGGACGCTGGATATCCCCTTTGTTGGAACATACCCCCAAGGAAATTACATTCATCTTCAAAGTCATTATCACAAGACACCATCCTAGCAGCCCTTATCATTTGACCTTTAACTATAGAGCGCTTTTGTGATAAGGAATGTGAGCTAGAGAAGTGTAAAAACGCATTACAATATGTGTCTTTTCTGTGGATTCTTGATATGTACCTATTGTTACCTACATCCTTAATTAATTTCACATCAAGATAATCAATGCTGGACACCTGAAAGTTGAATGTAAATTTGAGGAAACTGGTAGAGCTATTAAAATATTCAAGCAATGCATTTGCTGTATCTACATTGCCTCTAAATACAATGAATATGTCGTCAAGAAACCATGTGTAGAATTTAATGTAAGGCATATAAGTGGTATTATTGAACATGTAATTTTTCTCCCAATATGCCATCACAATATTAGCAAAACTGCCACCACAGGGAGAGCCCATAGCAACTCCCTGTTTCTGTAAATAGAGGTCATTTTGGAAACAAAAATAGTTGTTGGTCAATATAATATCCAATAATACTTCTACTAGATAGATTTCTTGGCTAGAGGCTTTTTTACTATAAAGGAATAAACTGGTCCATTCCATCCCTTCTAAGTGGGGGATTGATGTATAAAGTTCTTTCACATCAATAGTTATAAAGTTGTTGTATTCATCAAACTGCAAGTCGTTGATGTTGTGCAAGAACGCCCAAGAATCTTTACAAACTTGGGTTTCGGTGATTAAATATTTTTTAGTATACTATCCACCACTTTGGCACAAGGATACGTGATAGAACCACGACCATCTATTAGAGGTCTAAATGGTGGGTTTATCAACTTCTTGTGTATTTTAGGTATTGCAAATAAAACAGGAATTTTTGGCCATAACACAGTCATATAATTGTGTAGGTTGATATCAATTTTCGCTTCTATGAATAAATCATTAATATAACCTTTTATTCGCTTATAAGCAACATTTACTTCATTAATTGAGGCCTTATCATAAGCCTCATTATCCAATATTGCCTGTACTCTACCAGCATAATCCACTGAGTCAAATAAAGTTAGACCCCCACCTTTACCAGGTTTAACAGCTCTCACATGTAATGATTTAAACAAGTTTAATGCAAGTTTTTCATCATATGTGGTATTTTCAACGTGTGGTTTGTTTTTGAATAGCCTGTTATAATTATTAGACTTAATTTAAAAGTTCTCATGGGTAATTTGGACATATCTGACAAGCCCTTTCGGGTACATAGTGTGTATAACCCTCCACTTCACCCCACTTTGAACATGTTTGAAATCATGACTGAATTGGACTTGAGATTCTTTTCTAACCTGGAGGTGTAGGTATCCTTGATGGATACAGATACACTCCCTCCTTTTGTGTTTCAGTCCATGTTCTGTGGCCAAAATGTGTGGTATGAGTTGTAGCCCGGTAGTGCTGGGGTGCTCTGTGGAGCCTTGAACCAGGTTTCAGTTAGTGCACAGATGTCGACGTTCTCCATACTGAGGAATGCTTAGAGCGTGAGCATTTTGAGATTTAAACTCCTGGCATTGAGTAGCATAACCCTCATTTTTTTATTTGTGCTGTTTACGGAGGTGAGTTTGACTTTTACGCATTGCCTAAAAAAGGCACTATGGAGGCAGCAAGAGCCTTGGCCAGTATTCGAAAGCCTAGGGGTGACAGGTGCAAGCCGTCTCTTGTGAAGCAATGAGGCTTGTCAAGCATGTCATCCCAGGCTGACAAACACTAGATCCCCTTTGAATGACACCAGAAGCTTAGCCAATTGTTGAAATTGATCATTTTTTTTTTATACTGCGGTATCATTCTTGGTGAGGGCAGGATGCTACTCAGGGTTAGGGTCATACCCACCTGGGCTACATGATCAGAGAGCTCTTCCACATCTCTTTTCATGTAGTCCAGGGAGGTACGTCTCAGGTCATTCACACCAACATGAACAATGACAGAGTCATATTTGTACTTATTCTGGAGTGATGAGTGCTTGTGTTATGTGGCGGATTCTGGCTCCCGACAGGCAGCTAACAGTAACCTTCCCCTTGTCCAGCCTAGTGAATAGGGCATCAGTGTGCCTGACTATAGAGTCGCCTATTACTAGTGTGTTAGGTATGCTATTTCGCCTTAAGGGCTGTGATTGTGCGGCACACTGATGTTGTCTTTTATGTGTTGTCTGGTTTGTGACAGGAGGTGCAGGTTTTTTGGGTGTCTGCTTTGGAGGTCTCTGATGCTTTTGCAGGTTTTTATTTAGAGCCTCCAAGTATGATTTAGTGTATTTATGTGTATTTTTTGCCAGTGCTGGTTTAGTATGTCTATGTGAGGTTGGAGGTGTGGTGCAAGTGTTAACCTTCTCCTCATGACTGCCTCTTCCAGTCTTGGGTGGAGAGAGCTTAGCCTCCAGTTTAGCTATATAATTGCATTTCTCGCATATGTTAATGTTTTGTGGTAGGAGGAGAGGATTGTCTGTGTACATGAGGCAGTTGTAACATTGCCTCAGGATACCCAGGTTCACCAACTGGACTGGAGAGTATACCTGAAATTGCCCTTTGGTCATGCCTGAATAGTAGGGTGAGCTGCTTAGTTGCTTAGCTGGTGAGGGTGAATAATGAGCCTTGCCCTGCTGGGCAATCAAGTGTCGGGGTATATCAGTGCTTGCTATTAGGTCTGAGCAAGTGCTGGACTGTAGGATGCTTTTTAAGTGCGTAGGTTGAGAGTTAGAATACATTCAAGGGAAAAACTGTAGAGGAGACTTGGTGGAGCCGGGAATAATTTAACCCTAGCTAACTGGCGCTGCCCGGACGTGCAAATACAGTTTTTACAGCAGGAAAATGAAAGAGATAGAAATTAGCCCAAAATGGCCTATAAACTACTAACTTCTGGGCTGGAACCACTCCTCCAGGGACAGATGGCTGCTCAAAGCTCCCTCTCCACAGGTGAACAGAGAAACCTCCTTCTATCCAAGTAAGGTATGGGCAACTCAGAAACTTGTAACAAAGCCCTGAAGTCAGCACTAGCCTGAAAACTGGACTATACTAGCTTAAAAAGGTGGGAAAGAAGGACATTTTTTTTAAAAGATAAGGCAAAAACAGTAGGAAATACACTTAAAACAGCTTTAAACGACTACAAACAGTAAGGAATACACTTAAACAGCTTTAGATGACTACACGCAATCAGAAAAGGCTTTTAAACAAATTACCCAATTAACCAGTAAAAACTGAGCCCTGTTCCTGTAGTCTTCAATCAGACAAGTTCTAACTGCACACTCTTACCACTGGGGTGCAGGGGAACCTTCTCCAAAAAAGAAGGCCTGGACTAGTGCTCAAGTTATACAAACAAAGCTAGACTCAGCAGGCCTGAATCTAGTTTATGTGATGGCAAACAAGGCACACCAATTTCAGTAAGAAACAGTTCAAATATGCAGGCACTATAAGCCTTTAACCAGAAATTCCCAGCTCAGAAGGGCAGAGTCCAGCATCTCCTCCCACAAGAGTGCAGACCACAAACCTTCTTAATGTAAAATGACTGGACTGAAGCCCAAGTACTTAAACCAGAACTAATACACTTTTAGAATAACAGACACTGAGCCTTCAATCAGCAGTTCCCAACTTAGAAGGATGTAAGCTACCTGTCCTGCCACAACAGTGCAGACCACAAACCTTCTTAATGTAAAACAACTGGTCTGAAGCTCAAGTGCTTAAACCAAAAGGCTTAGAATGATAGCTACACCTTACTCAGGTTACTACCAAGCAGTAATAAATACAATTGAATACTTTTAAGAAGGCCTGGAATAGTGCTCAATTTATACAAACAAAGCTAGATTCAGCAGGCCTGGATCTAGTCTATGCTACAGCAAACAAGGTGCACCAATTTCAGTAAGAAGAAGTTAAAATATGCAGGCACTATAAGCCTTTAACCAGAAATATAAAGATTTACTTAAATTCACTTATACGTCCACTTGATTGCAGGTAGGTCTTAGCCAGCCAAAGCTCAGAGTTTAAGCAGAAAATAGTCCAAAATGTACCACTTATATAAGGCAGAAACAGAATATCAATTAATTGAAACTACCCCCACTTATCACTGGCTATGCAGGAATTCTAACAAGCATTAACTGAAAAAAACAGAGTCAAAACTTCCAGCTAGATAGTATTCAATGCAACATAAATAAATCAATTTAAATGCTGTATTATTTGAAAAAAGTGCAGATAAAGATTTACTTAGATTTACTTATACATCCAGTTGACTGCAGGAAGGTCATAGCCGGCCAAAACTCAGAGTTTAAACAGAAAACAGTCCAAAACGTACCACTTATATAAGGCAGAAACCAAATATCAATGAACTGAAACTACACCCACTTATCACTGGCTATGCAGGAACTCTAACAAACATTAACTGAAAAAACAGAGCCACAACTTCCAGCTAGATAGTATTCAATGCAACACAAATAAATCAATTTAAATGCCCTGAAGTCAGCACTAGCAGATAAAGATTTACTTAAACTCACTTATACGTCCAGTTGATCGCAGGTAGGTCTTAGCCGGCTAAAGCTCAGAGTTTAAGCAGAAAATACTCCAAAATATACCACTTATATAAGGCAGAAACCAAATATCAATGAATTGAAACTACCCCCATTTATCACTGGCTATGCAGGAATTCTAACAAACATTATCTGAAAAAACAGACCCACAACTTTCCGCTAGATAGTATTCAATGCAAAACAAATACATCAAATTAAATGCTGTACTATTTGAAAAAGTGCAAATAAACATTTACTTAAATTCACTTATACATCCAGTTGATTGCAGGTAGGTCTTAGCCAGCCAAAGCTCAGAGTTTAAGCAGAAAATAATCCAAAATGCACCACATATAAGAGGCAAAAACAGAATATCAATGAACTACAACTATCCCCACTTATCACTGCCTATGCAGGAATTCTAACAAGCATTAACTGAAAAAACAGAGCCACAATTTCCAGCTAGATAAGATTCAATACAACACAAATAAAGCAATTTAAATGCTGTATTATTTGAAAAAAGGGCAGACAATGATTTACTTAAATTCAATTATACGTCCAGTTTATTGCAGGTAGGTCTTATCTGGATATAGCTCAGAGTTTAAGCAGAAAATAATCCAAAATGTACCACTTATATAAGGCAGAAACTGAATATCAATGATTTAAAACTACACCCACTTATCACTGGCTATGCAGCAATTATAACAAGCAATAAATGAAAAAACAGAGCCACAACTTCCAGCTAGATAGTATTCAATGCAACACAGATAAATCAATTTAAATGCTTTATTGTTTGAAAAAAGTGCAGATAAATATTTACGTAAATTCACTTATACATCCAGTTGATTGCAGGTAGGTCTTAGCCGACCAAAGCTCAGAGGTAAAGCAGAAAATAATCCAAAATGTACAACTTATACAAGTTAGAAACCGAATATCAATGAAATGAAACTACCCCTACTTATTACTGGCTATGCAGGAATTCTAACAAGCATTAACTAAAAAAAAATGGCCACAACTTCCAGCAAGATAGTATTCAATGCAACACAAATAAATCAATTTAAATGCTGTATTATTTGAAAAAAAGTGCAGATAAAGATTTACTTACATTCACTTATATGTCCAGTTGATTGCAGGTAGGTCTAAGCTGGCCAAATCTCAGAGTTTAAGCAGAAAATAATCAAAAAATGTAAAACTTATGCAAGGCAGAAACAGAATATCAATGAATTGAAACTACCCCACCTTTCACTGGCTAGGAGGGAATTTTAACAATCATTAACTGAAAAACAGAGCCACAACTTTCAGCTAGATAGTATTCAATTCAATACAAATAAATCAATTTAAATGCTGAATTATTTGAAAAAAGTGCAGATAAAGATATAGTTAAATTCACTTATACGTCCAATAGATTGCAGGTAGGGCTTAGCCTGCCAAAGCTCAGAGTTTAAGCAAAAAATAATACAAAATATACGACTTATATAAGGCAGAAACTGAATATCAGTGAACTGAAACTACCCCCACTTATCACTGGCTATGAAGGAATTCTAAAAAGGATTAACTGAAAAAGCAGACCCACAACTTCCAGCTAGATAGTATTCAGTGCAACCCAAATAAATCAATTTAAATACTGTATTATTTGAAAAAAGTGCAGATGAAGATTTAGTTAAATTCTCTAATACATAAAGTTGATTGCAGGTAGGTCTTAGCAGTCCAAAGCTCAGAGTTTAAGCAGAAAATAATCCAAAATGTACAACTTATATAAGGCAGAAACCAAATATCAATGAAAGGAAACTACCCCCACTTATCACTGGCTATGCAGCAATTCTAACAACCATTAACTTAAAGATACAGAGCCACAACTTCCAGCTAGATAGTATTCAATGCAACACAAATAAATCAATTTAAATGCTGTATTATTTAAAAAAGAGCAAATAAATATTTATTTAAATTCACTTACACGTCCAGCTGATTGCAGGTAGGTCTTAGCCGGTCAAATCTCAGAGTTTAAGCAGAAAATATTCCAAAATGTAACACTTATATAAGGCAGAAACTGAATATCAATGATCTGAAACTACCCACCCTTACCATTGGCTATGCAGGAATTCTAGCTAGCATTAACTGAAAGAAATAGAGTCAAAACGTCCAGCTAGATAGTATTCAATGCAACACAAATAAATCAAATTAAGTGCTGTATTATTTGAAAAAAGTGCAGAGAAAGATTTACTTAGATTTACTTATACATCCAGTTGACTGCAGGAAGGTCATAGCCCACCAAAACTCAAAGTTGAAGCAGAAAATAAAATAAAATGTACCACTTATATAAGACAGAAACCGAATATCAATGAAGTGAAACAACCCCCACTTATCAGTGGCTATGCAGGAATTCTAACAAGCATTAACTGAAAAAACAGAGCCACAACATCCAACTAGATAGTATTCACTGCAACATGAATAAATCAATTTAAATGCTGTATTATTTGAGAAAAGTGCAGATAAAGATTTACTTTAATTCACTTATACATCTAGTTCATTGCAGGTAGGTATTACCTGGCCGAAGCTCAGCTTTTAAGCAGAAAATAATCCAAAATATACCACTTATATAAGGCAGAAACCAAATATCTATGAATTGAAACTTCCCCCGCTTATCACTGGCTATGCAAGAAATCAAACAAAGCATTAACTGAAAAAACAGAGCCACAACTTCCAGCTAGATAGTATTCAATGCAACACAAATAAATCAATTAAAAAGCTGTATTATTTGAAAAAAGTGCAGATAACGGTTTCTTAAAATCATGTCTACATCCAGTTAATTGCAGTTAGGTTTTAGCCAGCCAAAGCTAAGAGTTTAAGCAGAAAATAATCCAAAATGGACTACTAATATAAGGCAGAAACCGGATATCAATGAATTGAAACTACCCCCACTTATCACTGGCCATGCAGGATTTCTAACAAGCATTAATTGAAAAAACAGAGCCACAACTTCCAGCTAGATAGTATTCCATGCAACACTAATAAATCAGTTTAAATGCTGGATTATTTGAAAAAAGTGCAAATAAAGGTTTTTCTTAAATTCACTTATACGTCCAGTTGATTGCTGGTAAGTAATAGCCGGCCAAAGCTCAGAGTTTAATCAGAAAATAATCCAAAATGTACCACTTATATAAGGGAGAAACCGAATATTAATGACTTGAAACTAACCCACTTATCACTGGCTATGCAGGAATTCTAACAAGCATTAACTGAAAAAACAGAGCCACAACTTCCAGCTAGATAGTATTTGATGCAACACAAATAAATCAATTTAAATGCTGCATTATTTTTAAAAAAGTGCAGATAAAGATTTACTTAAACTCACTTATACATCCAGTTGATTGCAGGTAGGTCTTAGCCGGCTAAAGCTTAGAGTTTAAGCAGAAAATAATCCAAAATATACCACTTATATAAGGCAGAAACCATATATCAATGAATTGAAACTACCCCCATTTATCACTGGCTATGCAGGAAATTTAACAAACATTATCTGAAAAAACAGACCCACAACTTCCAGCTAAATAGTATACAATGCAACACAAATAAATCAATTTAAATGCTGTATTATTTGAAAAAAGTGTAGATAAAGATTTACTTAAATTCACTTATACGTCCAGCTGATTGCACGTAGGTGTTAGCTGGCCAAATCTCAGAGTTTAACCAGAAAATTATTTAAAATGTACAACTTATACAAAGTAGAAACCAAATATTAATAAATTGAAACTACTTCCACTTATCACTGGCTATGCAGGAATTCTAACAAGCATTAATTGAAAAAAAAGAGCCACAACTTCCAGCTAGATAGTATTTGATGCAACACAAATAAATCAATTTAAATGCTGTATTATTTGAAAAAAAGTGTAGATAAAGATTTACTTAAATTGATGTATACGTCCAGTTTATTGCAGGTAGGTCCTAGCCATCCAAAGCTAAGAGTTTAATCAGAAAATGATCCAAAATGTACCACTAATATAAGGCAGAAACCAAATATCAATGAATTGAAACTATCCCCACTTATCACTGGCTAAGCAGGAATTCTAACAAGCATTAAACGAAAAAACAGGGCAACAACTTCCAGCTAGATAGTATTCCATGCAACACAAATAAATCAATTTAAATGCTGTATTATTTTAAAAGAGTGGAGATAAAGATTTACTTAAATTTACTTATACGTCCAGTTGATTGCAGGTAGGTCTTAGCCGGTCAAAGCTCAGAGTTTAAGCAGAAAATAATCCAAAATCTACTACTTTTATAATGCAGAAATTGAATATCAATGAATTGAAACTACCCCCACTTATTACTGGCTATGCAGGAATTAGAACAAGCATTAACTGAAAAAACAGAGCCACAACTTCCAGCTAGATAGTATTCAATGCAATACAAATAAATCAACTTAAATGCTGTATTATTTGAAAAAAGTGCAGATAAAGATTTACTTAAATTCACTTATATGTCCAGTTGATTGCAGGTAGGTCAAAACCAGCCAAAGCTCAGAGTTTAAGCAGAAAATAATCCAAAATGTTCCACTTATATAATGCAGAAACTGAATATCAATGAATCGAAACTACCCCAACTTATCACTGGCTATGCAGGAATTGTAACAAGCATTAACTGAAAAAACAGAGCCACAACTTCCAGCTAGATAGTATTCGATGCAACACAAATAAATCAATTTAAATGCTGTATTATTTGAAAAAGTGCAGATAAAGATTTAATTAGGAAGGGGTCCCCAAATAATGCACTTGCCAAGCATGCCACTGAGTTTGGGTGCACTCATACGTTTAAATTTCAGGTGATTGAAACTGTTACACCTAGCATCAGAGAAGGGGATATTATTGCTTATACTGAGTATAAGGAAACAAGGTGGATTGTTCTTTTAAGAGCAGATCGAGGCAGTGGCCTTAATGAAAGGGCTTCTATTAAGCCAGTTTTGAAGAAAAGAAGACTTCGTAAATGAAGTCTTTGATGGTTTTTATTTTTAGTTTTTTCTGTTGAGTTTATAGTTTGTGAATGTTTTTTGGTTTAAAGTGATTTTTAGAATGTAGATTGTAAGGATCTATTGTGTAACATCCTTATTTTTAACTTCGTTCTTTATTACTCTGTATCTCTTTACTGTGACTTTAAGCACTGATTATTTAAATATTTTATTTAATTGATTTATTAGATGAGATGGTTTTTTATAAAAGATAGGTTAGGTCTACTGTTTGTAAAGGTCTGATGAAGCTCCAATGTGAAAGCGCTTACCTGTTTTTGTGCTGGAATAAATAGTGGATTTTTATTTCTTTGACTGGCTGAGTGTTTGGCCTCATCGAGTTGCAGCTGTGTTTTACCTCTGATGGTGTATATATTTTTTTCTTTTTAAAGATTCAATTAAATTCACTTACACATCTAGTTCATTGCAGGTAGGTCTTAGCTAGCCAAAGCTCAGAGTTTAAGCAGAAAATAATCCAAAATGTACCACTTATATAAGGCAGAAACCGAATAATAATGAACTAAAACTACCCCAACTTATCACTCGCTATGCAGGAATTCTAACAAGCATTAACTGAAAAAACAGAACCACACCCTCCTGCTAGACAGTATTCAATGCAATACAAAATAAATCAATTTATATGTTGTATTATTTGAAAAAAGTGCAGATAAAGTTTTACTTAAATTCACTTGTACGTCCAGGTGACTGCATGTCTGTCTTACCCGGACAAAGCTCAGAGTTTAAGCAGAAAATCATCCAAAAGGTTCCACATATATAAGGCAGGAACCGAATATCAATGAATTGAAACTACCCCCACTTATCACTGGCTATGCAAAAAGTCTAACAAGCATTAACTGAAAAAAACAGAGCCACAACTTCCAGCTAGATAGTATTCAATGCAATACAAATAAATCAATTTAAATGCTGTATTATTTGAAAAGAGTGCAGATAAAGATTTACTTAAATTCACTTATACATCCAGGTGATTGCAGGTAGGTCTTAGCCGGCCAAAGCTCAGAGTTTAAGCAGAAAAAAATCCAAAATGTACCACTTATATAAGGCAGAAACCAAATGTCAATTAATTGAAACAACCCCCACTTATCACTGGCTAAGCAAGAATTTTAACAAGCATTAACTGAAAAAACAGAACCACAACTTCCAGCTAGATAGTATTCAATACAACACAAATAAATCAATTAAATGCTGCATTATTTGAAAAAAGGGCAGATAAAGATTTACTTAAATTCACTTATATGTCCATTTTTTTCCAGGTAGGTCTTAGCTGGATAAAGCTCAGAGTTTAGGCATAAAATATTCCAAAATGTACCACTTATATAAGGCGGAAACCGAATATCAATGAATTGAAACTACCCCACTTATCACTGGCTATGCAGGAATCCTCCCAAGCATTAACTGAAAAAACAGAGCCACAACTTCCAGTTAGATAGTATTCAATGCAACACAAATAAATCAATTTAAATGCTGTATTATTTGAAAAAAGTGCAGATAAAGATTTACTTAGATTTACTTATACATCTAGTTGACTGCTGGTTGGTCATAGCCAGACAAAACTCAGAGGTTAAGCAGAAAATAATAAAAAATGTACCACTTATATAAGGCAAAAAACGAATATCAATGAAGAGAAACTACCCCCACTTATCACTGGGTATGCAGGAATTCTAAAAATCATTAACTGAGAAAACAAAGCCACAACTTCCAGCTAGATAGTATTCAATGCAACACAAATAAATCAATTTAAATGCTGTATTGTTTGAAAAAAGTGCAGATAAAGATTTACTTAAATTCACTTATACGTCCAGTTTATTGCAGGTAGATTTTACCCAGCCAAAGCTCAGAGTTTAAGCAGAAAATAATCCAAAATGTACCACTTATATAAGGCAGAAACTGAATATCAATGAACTGAAACTACCCCCACTTAACACTGGCTATGCAGGAATTCTAACAAGCATTAACTGAAAAAACAGACCTACAACTTCAAGCTAGATAGTATTCAATGGATTACAAATAAATCGATTTAAATGATGTATTATTTGAAAAAAGTGCAGATAAAGATTTACCTAAATTCACTAATACATCTAGTTGATTGCAGGTAGGTCTTAGCCGGCCAAAGCTCAGAGTTTAAGCAGAAAATAATCCAAAATATACCACTTATATAAGGCAGAAACTGAATATCAATGAATTGTAACTATTGACACTTATCATTGGCTATGCAGGAATTCTAAAAAGCATTAACTGAAAAAACAGAGCCACAACTTCCAACTAGATTTTATTCAATGTGACACAAATAAAAATCAATTTAAATGCTGTATTATTTGAAAAAAGGGCAGATAAAGATTTACTTAAATTCACTTATACATCCAGTTGATTGCATGTAGGTCTTACCTGGCCAAAGCTCAGAGTTTAAGCAGAAAATCATCCAAAATGTACCACTTATATAAGGCAGAAACTGAATATCAATGAATTGAATCTACCCACACTTATCACTGGACATGCAGGAATTCTAACAATCATCAACTGAAAAAAACAGAGCAACAACTTCCAGTTAGATAGTATTTAATGCATCAAACAAAGAAATCAATTTAAATGCTGTGCTATTTGAAAAAAAGTGCAGATAAAGATATACTTAAATTCACTTATACGTCCAGTTGATTGCAGGTATGTCTTTGCCTGCCAAAGCACAGAGTTTAAGCAGAAAATAATTCAAAATGTACGACTTATATAAGGCAGAAACCGAATATCAATGAATTGAAACTACCGCCACTTATCACTGGCTATGCAGGAATTCTAACAAGCATTAACTGAAAAAAACAGAGCCACAACTTCCAGCTACATATTATTCAATGCAACACAAATAAATCAATTTAAATGCTGTGTTATTTGAAAAAAGTGCAGATAAAGATTTACTTAAATTCAATTATAAGTCCAGTTGATTGCAGGTAGATCTTAGCCAGCCAAAGCTCAGAGTTTAAGCAGAAAATAATCCAAAATGTACCACTTATATAAGGCAGAAAATGAATATCAATGAATTGAAACTACCCTCACTTATCACTGGCTATGCAGAAATTCTAACAAGCATTAACTGTAAAAACAGACCCACAACTTCAAGCTAGACAGTATTCAATGCAACACAAATAAACCAATTTAAATGCTGTAGTATTTGAAAAAAGTGCAGATAAAGATTTACCTAAATTCACTTATATATCTAGTTGATTGCAGGTAGGTCTTAGCTGGCCAAAGCTCAGAGTTTAAGCAGAAAATAATCCAAAATGTACAACTTATATAAGGCAGAAACTGAATATCAATGAATTTCAACTACTCCCACTTATCACTGTCTATGCAGGAATTCTAACAAGCATTAAATGAAAAAACAGAGCCACAACTTCCAACTAGATTGTATTCACTGCAACACAAATAAAATCAATTTAAATGCTGTATTATTTGAAAAAAGGGAAGTTACAAATTTACTTAAATTGACTTATATGTCCAGTAGATAGCAGGTAGGTCTTACCTGGCCAAAGCTCTGAGTTTAAGAAGAAAATCATCCAAAATGTCCCACTTATATAACGCAGAAATTGAATATCAATGAATTGAAAGTACCCCACTTATCACTGGCTATACAAGAATTCTAACAAGCATTACCTGAAAAAACAGATCCACAACTGCCACCTAGACAGTATTCAATGCAACAGAAATAAATCAATTTAAATTCTGCATTATTTGAAAAAAGTGCAGTGAAAGATTTACTCAAATTCACTTATACATCCAGTTGATTGCAGGTAGGTCTTAGCCAGCCAAAGCTCAGAGTTTAAGCTGAAAATAATCCAAAATAAACCACTTATATACGGCAGAAACTGAATATCAATGAATTCAATCTACCCCCACTTATCACTGGATACGCTGGAATTCTAACAAGCATTGACTGAATAAAAACAGAGCAAAAACTTCCATCTAGACAGTATTCAATGCATCACAAATAAATCAACTGAAATGTTGTGCTATTTGTAAAAAAAAGTGCAGATAAAGATATACTTAAATTCACTTATACGTCCAGTTGATTGCAGGTATGTCTTTGCCTGCCAAAGCATAGAGTTTAAGCAGGAAATAATTCAAAATGTATGACTTATGTAAGGCAGAAACCGAAAATCAATGAATTGAAGCTACCCCCACTTATCACTGGCTATGCAGGAACACTAACAAGCATTAACTGAAAAAAACAGAGCCACAACTTCCAGCTACATAGTATTCAATGCCACACAAATAAATCAATTTAAATGCTGTATTATTTGAAAAAAGTGCAGATAAAGATTTACTTAAATTCACTTATACATCCAGTTGATTGCAAGTAGGTCTTAGCCAGCAAAAGCTCAGAGTTTAAGCAGAAAATAATCCAAAATGTACCACTTATATAAGGCACAAGCCAAATATCTTCGTCTTCTTCTTTCGGCTATTTCCCGGTTAGGGGTTGTCACAGCGGATCACCTGTCCTCTGATGAATGGCAGTGGAGTTTTACAGTGTCGAGTTGCCAGCCAAGCACCCAACCTTCCACAGAAGGTACACGCATGCATGCACACATACCTAGGGCCATTTTATAGTGCCAGTCCACCTACAGCATGTCTTTGGGATGTGGGAGGAAACGCACGTGAACACAGGGAGGACATGCGGAGTCCACACAGAAGGCACCCCAGCTGGGAATTGAACCAGAGAACCTCTTGCTGTGAAGCGACAATGCTAACCGCTGCACCATCGTGGCCACCCAAAGGCACAAACCGAATATCAATGAACGAAACTGCCCCCACTTATCACTGGCTATTCAGGAATTCTAACAAGCATTAACTGAAAAAGCAGAGCCACAGCTTCCAGCTAGACAGTAGTCAATGCAACACAAATAAATAATTTTCAATGCTGTATTAATTGAAAAAAGTGCAGATAAAGATTTACTTAAATTCACTTATACAACCAGTTGATTGCAGGTAGGTCTTATCCGGCCAAAGCTCAGATTTTAAGCAGGAAATAATCCAAAATGTACCACGTATATAAGGTAGAAACTGAATATTAATGAACTGAAACTACCCCCACTAATCACTGGCTTTGCAGGAATTCTAACAAGCATTAACTGAAAAAATATAAACACAACTTCCAGCTAGACAGTATTGAATGCAACACCAATAAATCAATTTAAATGCTGCATTATTTGAAAAAAGCGCAGATAAAGATTTACTTAAATTCACTTATACATGCAGTTGATTGCAGGTAGGTCTTAGCCGCCAATGCATAGCGTTTAAGCAGAAAATAATCCAAAATGTACCACTTATATAAGGAAGAAACCGAATATCAATGAATAGAAACTACCGTGACTTATCACTGGCTATGCAGGAATTCGAACAAGCATTAACTGAAAAAAAAGAGCCACAACTTCCAGCTACAAAGTATTCAAGGAAACAAAAATAAATCAATTTAAATGCTGTATTATTTGAAAAAAATGCTGATAAAGATTTACTTAAATTCAATTATACATTCAATTGATTGCAGGTAGGTCTTAGGCTGCTAAAGCTCAGAGTTTAAGCAGAAAACAATCCAAAATATACCACTTATATAAGGCAGAATCTGAATATCAGTAAATTGAAACTGCCCCCACTTATCACTGGCTATGCAGCAAATCTAACAAGCATTAACAGAAAGAAACAGAGCCATAACTTTCAGCTAGACAGTATTCAATGCAAAACAAATAAATCAATTTAAATGCTGTATTATTTGAAAAAAGTGCAGATAAAGATTTACCTAAATTCACTAATACATCTAGTTGATTGCAGGTAGGTCTTAGCCGGCCAAAGTTCAGAGTTTAAGCAGAAAATAATCCAAAATATACCACTTATATAAGGCAGAAACTGAATATCAATGAATTGTAACTACCGACACTTATCATTGGTTATGCAGGAATTCTAAAAAGCATTAACTGAAAAAACAGAGTCACAACTTCCAACTAGATTTTATTCAATGTGACACAAATAAAAATCAATTTAAATGCTGCATTATTTGAAAAAAGGGTAGATAAAGATTTACTTAAATTCACTTATACATCCAGTTGATTGCATGTAGGTCTTACCTGGCCAAAGTTCAGAGTTTAAGCAGAAAATCATCCAAAATGTACCACTTATATGAGGCAGAAACTGAATATCAATGAATTGAATCTACCCCCACTTATCACTGGACATGCAGGAATTCTAACAATCATCAACTGAAAAAAACAGAGCAACAACTTCCAGTTAGATAGTATTTAATGCATCAAACAAAGAAATCAATTTAAATGCTGTGCTATTTGAAAAAAAAGTGCAGATAAAGATATACTTAAATTCACTTATACGTCCAGTTGATTGCAGGTAGATCTTAGCCAGCCAAAGCTCAGAGT
Source organism: Protopterus annectens (assembly GCF_019279795.1). Classification (NCBI taxonomy): domain Eukaryota; kingdom Metazoa; phylum Chordata; order Ceratodontiformes; family Protopteridae; genus Protopterus; species Protopterus annectens. The sequence continues at coordinate 1,118,478,451 of NC_056747.1, read as the reverse complement.
TTAAGCAGAAAATAATCCAAAATGTACCACTTATATAAGGCAGAAAATGAATATCAATGAATTGAAACTACCCCCACTTATCACTGGCTATGCAGACATTCTAACAAGCATTAACTGAAAAAACAGACCCACAACTTCAAGCTAGACAGTATTCAATGCAACACAAATAAATCAATTTAAATGCTGTAGTATTTGAAAAACGTGCAGATAAAGATTTACCTAAATTCACTTATATATCTAGTTGATTGCAGGTAGGTCTTAGCTGGCCAAAGCTCAGAGTTTAAGCAGAAAATAATCCAAAATGTACAACTTATATAAGTCAGAAACTGAATATCAATGAATTTCAACTACTCCCACTTATCACTGTCTATGCAGGAATTCTAACAAGCATTAAATGAAAAAACAGAGCCACAACTTCCAACTAGATTGTATTCACTGCAACACAAATAAAATCAATTTAAATGCTGTATTATTTGAAAAAAGGGAAGATACAAATTTACTTAAATTGACTTATATGTCCAGTTGATAGCAGGTAGGTCTTACCTGGCCAAAGCTCTGAGTTTAAGAAGAAAATCATCCAAAATGTCCCACTTATATAAGGCAGAAATTGAATATCAATGAATTGAAAGTACCCCGCTTATCACTGGCTATACAAGAATTCTAACAAGCATTACCTGAAAAAACAGATCCACAACTGCCACCTAGACAGTATTCAATGCAACAGAAATAAATCAATTTAAATTCTGCATTATTTGAAAAAAGTGCAGTTAAAGATTTACTCAAATTCACTTATACATCCAGTTGATTGCAGGTAGGTCTTAGCCAGCCAAAGCTCAGAGTTTAAGCTGAAAATAATCCAAAATAAACCACTTATATACGGCAGAAACTGAATATCAATGAATTCAATCTACCCCCACTTATCACTGGATACGCTGGAATTCTAACAAGCATTGACTGAATAAAAACAGAGCAAAAACTTCCATCTAGATAGTATTCAATGCATCACAAATAAGTCAATTGAAATGTTGTGCTATTTGTAAAAAAAGTGCAGATAAAGATATACTTAAATTCACTTATACGTCCAGTTGATTGCAGGTATGTCTTTGCCTGCCAAAGCATAGAGTTTAAGCAGGAAATATTTCAAAATGTATGACTTATGTAAGGCAGAAACTGAAAATCAATGAATTGAAGCTACCCCCACTTATCACTGGCTATGCAGGAATACTAACAAGCATTAACTGAAAAAACAGAGCCACAACTTCCAGCTACATAGTATTCAATGCCACACAAATAAATCAATTTAAATGCTGTATTATTTGAAAAAAGTGCAGATAAAGATTTACTTAAATTCACTTATACATCCAGTTGATTGCAAGTAGGTCTTAGCCAGCAAAAGCTCAGAGTTTAAGCAGAAAATAATCCAAAATGTACCACTTATATAAGGCACAAGCCAAATATCTTTGTCTTCTTCTTTCGGCTATTTCCCGGTTAGGGGTTGTCACAGCGGATCACCTGTCCTCTGATGAATGGCAGTGGAGTTTTACAGTGTCGAGTTGCCAGCCAAGCACCCAACCTTCCACAGAAGGTACACGCATGCATGCACACATACCTAGGGCCATTTTATAGTGCCAGTCCACCTACAGCATGTCTTTGGGATGTGGGAGGAAACCGGAGCACCTAGAGGAAACGCACGCGAACACAGGGAGGACATGCGGAGTCCACACAGAAGGCACCCCAGCTGAGAATTGAACCAGAGAACCTCTTGCTGTGAAGCGACAACACTAACCGCTGCACCATCGTGGCCGCCCAAAGGCACAAACCGAATATCAATGAACGAAACTGCCCCCACTTATCACTGGCTATTCAGGAATTCTAACAAGCATTAACTGAAAAAGCAGAGCCACAGCTTCCAGCTAGACAGTAGTCAATGCAACACAAATAAATCATTTTCAATGCTGTATTAATTGAAAAAAGTGCAGATAAAGATTTACTTAAATTCACTTATACAACCAGTTGATTGCAGGTAGGTCTTATCCGGCCAAAGCTCAGAGTTTAAGCAGGAAATAATCCAAAATGTACCACTTATATAAGGTAGAAACTGAATATTAATGAACTGAAACTACCCCCACTTATCACTGGCTTTGCAGGAATTCTAACAAGCATTAACTGAAAAAATATAAACACAACTTCCAGCTAGACAGTATTGAATGCAACACCAATAAATCAATTTAAATGCTGCATTATTTGAAAAAAGCACAGATAAAGATTTACTTAAATTCACTTATACATCCAGTTGATTGCAGGTAGGTCTTAGCCACCAACGCATAGCGTTTAAGCAGAAAATAATCCAAAATGTACCACTTATATAAGGCAGAAACCGAATATCAATGAATAGAAACTACCGTGACTTATCACTGGCTATGCAGGAATTCGAACAAGCATTAACTGAAAATAAAGAGCCACAACTTCCAGCTACAAAGTATTCAAGGCAACAAAAATAAATCAATTTAAATGCTGTATTATTTGAAAAAAATGCTGATAAAGATTTACTTAAATTCAATTATACATTCAATTGATTGCAGGTAGGTCTTAGCCTGCTAATGCTCAGAGTTTAAGCAGAAAACAATCCAAAATATACCACTTATATAAGGCAGAATCTGAATATCAGTAAATTGAAACTGCCCCCACTTATCACTGGCTATGCAGCAAATCTAACAAGCATTAACAGAAAGAAACAGAGCCATAACTTCCAGCTAGACAGTATTCAATGCAAAACAAATAAATCAATTTAAATGCTGTATTATTTGAAAAAGGTGCAGATAAAGATTTACTTAAATTAACTTATACATCCAGTTAATTGCAGGTAACTCTTAGCTGGCCAAAGCTCAGAGTTTAAGCAGAAAATAATCCAAAATGTACCACTTATATAAGGCAGAAAGCGAATATCAGTGAAATAAAACTACCCCCACTTATCAATGGCTATGCAGGAATTCAAACAATCATTAACTAAAAAAACAGAGCCACAACTTCCAGCTAGATAGTATTCAATGCAACACAAATACATCAATTTAAAAGTTGTATTATTTGATAAAAGTGCAGATAAAGAGTTACATAAATTCACTTATACATCCAGATGACTGCAGGTAGGTCTTAGCCAGCCAAAGCTCGGAGTTTGAGAGAAAATAATCCAAAATGTACCACTTATATAAGGCAGAAACCGAATATCAATGAATTGAAACTACCCGACCTATCACTGGCTATGCAGGAATTCTAGCAAGCATTAACTGAAAAAAAAGAGCCACAACTTCCAGCTAGATAGTATTCAAGGCAAAAAAAATAAATCAATTTAAATGCTGTATTATTTGAAAAAAATGCCGATAAAGATTTACTTAAATTCAATTATACATTCAATTAATTGCAGGTAGGTCTTAGCCTGCTAAAGCTCAGAGTTTCAGCAGAAAAAAATCCAAAATATACCACTTATATAAGGCAGAATCCGAATATCAGTAAATTGAAACTGCCCCCACTTATCACTCGCTATGCAACAATTCTAATAAGCATTAACAGAAAGAAACAGAGCCATAACTTCCAGCTAGACAGTATTCAATGCAAAACAAATAAATCAATTTAAATGCTGTATTATTTGAAAAAGGTGCAGATAAAGATTTACTTAAATTCACTTATACATCCAGTTAATTGCAGGTAACTCTTAGCTGGCCAAAGCTCAGAGTTTAAGCAGAAAATAATCCAAAATGTACCACTTATATAAGGCAGAAAGCGAATATCAGTGAAATAAAACTACCCCCACTTATCAATGGCTATGCAGGAATTCAAACAATCATTAAATAAAAAAACAGAGCCACAACTTCCAGCTAGATAGTATTCAATGCAACACAAATAAATCAATTTAAAGTTGTATTATTTGATAAAAGTGCAGATAAAGAGTTACATAAATTCACTTATACATCCAGTTGACTGCAGGTAGGTCTTAGCCAGCCAAAGCTCAGAGTTTAAGCAGAAAATAATCCAAAATGTACCACTTATATAAGGCAGAAACTGAATATAAATTAATTGAAACTACCCCACTTATCACTGGCCATGCATGAATCCGAACAAGCATTAACTGAAAAAACAGAGCCACAACTTCCAGCTAGATAGTATTCAATGCAACACAAATAAATCAATTTAAATTCTGTATTATTTGAAAAAAGTGCAGATAAAGATTTACTTATACATCTAGTTCACTGCAGGTAGGTCATAGCCAGAAAAAACTCAGAATTTAAGCAGAAAATAATACAAAATGTACCACTTATATAAGGCAGAAAACGAATATTAATGAATTGAAACTACCCCCACTTATCACTGGCTATGCAGGAATTCTAACAAGCATTAACTGAGAAAACAGAGCCACAATTTCCAGCTAAATAGTATTCAATGCAACGCAAATAAATCAATTTAAATGCTGCATTGTTTGAAAAAAGTGCAGATAAAGATTTACTTAAATTCACTTATACATCCAGTTGATTGCAGGTAACTCTTAGCTGGCCAAAGCTCAGTGTTTAAGCAGAAAATAATCCAAAATGTACCACTTATATAAGGCAGAAAGCGAATATCAATTAATTGAAACTACCCCCACTTATCAATGGATATGCAGAAATTCTAACAAGCATTAACTGAAAGAACAGAGCCACAACTTCCAGCTAGATAGTATTCAATGCAACACAAATAAATCAATTTAAATGTTGTATTACTTGAAAAAGGGCAGATAAAGATTTACTTAAATTCACTTATATGTCCAGTTTTTTCCAGGTAGGTCTTAGCCGGATAAAGCTCAGAGTTTAGGCAGAAAATAATCCAAAATGCACCACTTATATAAATAAGGCAGAAACCGAATATCAATGAATTGAAACTACCCCACTTATCACTGGCTATACAGGAATTCTAGCAAGCATTAACTGAAAAAACAGAGCCACAACTTCCAGCTAGATAGTATTCAATGCAACACAAATAAATCCATTTAAATGCAGTATTGTTTGAAAAAAGTGCAGATAAAGATTTACTTAGATTTATTTATGCATCTAGTTGACTGCAGGTAGGTCATAGCTGGACAAAACTCAGAGTTTAAGCAGAAAATAATTAAAAATGTATCACTTATATAAGGCAGAAAATGAATATCAGTGAATTGAAACTACCCCCACTTATCACTGGCTATGCAGGAATTCTAACAAGCATTAACTGAGAAAACAGAGCCAAAACTTCCAGCTAGATAGTATTCAATGCAATGCAAATAAATCAATTTAAATGCTGTATTGTTTGAAAAAAGTTCAGATAAAGATTTACTTAAATTCACTTATATATCCAGTTGATTGCAGGTAGTTTTTAGCCGGCCAAAGCTCAGACTTTAAGCAGAACATAATCCAAAATGTACAAGTTATATAAGGAAGAAACCGAATATCAATGAATTGAAACTACCCCCACTTAACACTGGCTATGCAGGAATTCTAACAATCATTATCTGAAAAAACAGACCCACAACTTCCCGCTAGATAGTATTCAATGTAACACAAATAAATCAATTTAAATGCTGTATTAATTGAAAAAAGTGCAGATAAAGATTTACTTAAATTCACCAATATGTCCAGTTTATTGCAGGTAGGTCTTAGTCAGATAAAGCTCTGAGTTTAAGCAGAAAATAATCCAAAATGTACAACTTATATAAGGTAGAAACCGAATATCAATGAATTGTAACTACCCTCACTTATCACTGGCTCTGCAGGAATTCTAACAAGCATTAACTGAGAAAACTAAGCCACAACTTCCAGCTGGATAGTATTCAATGCAACACAAATAAATCAATGTAAATGCTGTACTATTTGGAAAAGTGCAGATATTTACTTAGATTTACTTATACATCCAGTTGGCTGTAAGTAGACCATATCCGGCCAAAACTCAGAGTTTAAGGAGAAAATAATATAAAATGTACCACTTATATAAGGCAGAAACCGAATATCAATGAATTGAAACTACCCCCATTTATCACTGGCTATGCAGGAATTCTAATAAGGATTAACTGAAAAAACAGAGACACAACATCCAGCTAGATAGTATTCACGGCAACATAAATAAATCAATTTAAATGCTGTATTATGTGAGAAAAGTGCAGATAAAGATTTACTTAAATTCACTTATACATCCAGTTGATTGCAGGATGGTCTTAGCCTGTCAAACTCAGAGTTTAAGCAGAAAATAATCCATAATGTACAACTTATATAAGGCAGAAACCGAATATCAGTGAATTGAAACTACCCTCACTTATCACTGGCTATGCAAGAATTCTAACAAGCATTAACTGGAAAAACAGATCCACAACTTCCAGCTAGCTAGAATTCAATGCAACACACATAAATCAATAAAAATGCTGTATTATTTGAAAAAAGTACAGATAAAGATTTACTTAAATTCACTTATACGACCAGTTGATTGCAGGTAGGTCTTAGCAGGCCTATGCTCAGAACTTTAGCAGAAAATAATCCAAATTGTACCACTTATGTACGGCAGAAACCAAATATCAATGAATTGAAACTACCCCCACTTATCACTGGCTATGCCGGAATTCAAAGAACCATTAACTGAAAAAAACGACCCACAACTTTCAGCTAGATAGTATTCAATACAACACAAATAAATCAATTTAAATGCTTATTATTTGAGAAAAGTGAAGATAAAGATTTACTTAAAATCAATTATATGTCCAGTTGATTGCAGGTAGGTCTTAGCCGGCCAAAGTTCAGAGTTTAAGCAGAAAATAATCCAAAATGTACCACTTATATAAGGCAGAAAATGAATATCAATGAACTGAAACTACCCCCACTTATCACTGGTATACAGGAATTCTAACAAGAATTATCTCATTTATTGAAAAAACAAACCCACAACTTGCCGCTAGATAGTATTCAATGCAACACAAATAAATCAATTTCAATGCTGTATTATTTGAAAAAAGTGCAGATAAAGATATATTTAAATTCACTTATATATCCAATAAATTGCAGGTAGGTCTTAGCCTGCCAAAGCTCAGAGTTTAAGGAGAAAATAATCCAAAATGTACCACTTATATAAGGCATAAACCGAATATCACTGAATTTAAACTACCATTACGTATCACTGGCTATGCAGGAATTCTAACAAGAATTAACTGAAAAAAAACAGAGTCACAACTTCCAGCTAGATAGGATTCAATGCAACACAAATAAATCAATTTAAATGCTATATTATTTAAAGAAGGTGCAGATAAAGATTTACTTAAATTCACTTATACGTCCAGTTTATTGCAGGTAGGTCTTAGATGGCCAAAGCTCAGAGTTTAAGCAGAAAATAATCCTAAATGTACAACTTTTATAAAGTAGAAACCGAATATAAATTAACTGAAACTTCCCCCACTTATCATTGGCTATGCAGGGATACTAACAAGCATTAACTGAAAAAACAGAGCCACAACTTCCAGCTACATAGTATTGAATGCAACACAAGAAAATCAATTTAAATGCTGTATTATTTGAAAAAAGTGCAGATAAAGATTTACTTAAATTCACTTATATGTCCAGTTTATTGCAGGTAGGTCTTAGCCAGCCAAAGCTCAGAGGTTAAGCTGAAAATAATCCAAAATGTATCACTTATAAAAGGCAGAGACCTAATATCAGTGAATTGAAACTACCCCCACTTATCACTGGCTATGTAGGAATTCTAACAAGCATTAACTGAAAAAACAGAGCCACAACTTCCAGCTACATAGTATTCAATGCAACACAAATAAATCAATTTAAATGCTGCATTATTCGAAAAAAGTGCAGATAATTTTTTTTTTTTAAATTCACTCATACATCCAGTTGATTGCAGGTAGGCCTTAGCCGGCCAAAGCTCAGATTTTAAGCAGAAACTAGTCCAAAATGTACCATTTATATAAGCAGAAACCGAATTTCAATTAAGTGAAACTACCCCAACTTATCATTGGCTATGCAGGAATTTAACAACCTTTAACTGAAAAAACAGAGCCACAAATTCCAGCTAGATAGTATTCAATGCAATACAATAAATCAATTTAAATGCTGTATTATTTGAAAAAAGTGCAGATAAAGATTTACTTAAATTCATGTATACGTCCAGTTTACTGCAGGTTGGTCTTAGCCTTCCAAATCTCAGAGTTTAAGTAGAAAATAATCCAAAATGTACCACTTATATAAGGCAGAAACGGAATATCAATGAATTGAAACTACCCCAACTTATCACTGGCGATGCAGGAATTTTAACAAGCTTTAACTGAGAAAACAGAGGCACAACTTCCAGCTAGATAGTATTCAATGCAACACAAATAAATCAATTTAAATGCTGTATTATTTAAAAAAAAGTGCAGAAAAATATTTACTTAAATTCACTTATACATCCAGTTGATTGCAAGTAGGTCTTAGCCAGCCAAAGCTCAGAGTTTTAGTAGAAAATAATCCAAAATGTACCACTTATATAAGGCAGAAAATGAATAGCAATGAATTTAAAATTCCCATACTTATCACTAGCTATGCAGGAATTCTAGCAAGCATCAACTGAAAAAACAAAGCCAGAACTTCCAGCTAGATTGTATTCAATGCAACACAGATAAATCAATTTAAATTCTGTATTATTTGAAAAAAGTGCAGATAAAGGTTTACCTAAATTCACTTATACATTCAGTTGATTGCAGGTAGGTCTTAGCCAGCCAATGCTAAGAGTTTAAGCAGAAAATAATCCAAAATGTATCAGTTATATAAGGCAGAAACCGAATATCAATAAACTGAAACTACCCTCACTTATCACTGGCTATGAGGGAATTCTAACAGGCATTAACTGAGAAAACAGAGCCACAATTTCCAGCTAAATAGTATTCAATGCAATGCAAATAAATCAATTTAAATGCTGCATTGTTTGAAAAAAGTGCAGATAAAGATTTACTTAAATTCACTTATACATCCAGTTGATTGCAGGTAACTCTTAGCTGGCCAAAGCTCAGAGTTTAAGCAGAAAATAATCCAAAATGTACCACTTATATAAGGCAGAAAGCAAATATCAATTAATTGAAACTACCCCCCCCCTTATCAATGGATATGCAGAAATTCTAACAAGCATTAACTGAAAGAACAGAGCCACAGCTTCCAGCTAGATAGTATTCAATGCAACACAAATAAATCAATTTAAATGTTGTATTACTTGAAAAAGGGCAGATAAAGATTTACTTAAATTCACTTATATGTCCAGTTTTTTCCAGGTAGGTCTTAACCGGATAAAGCTCAGAGTTTAGGCAGAAAATAATCCAAAATGTACCACTTATATAAATAAGGCAGAAACCGAATATCAATGAATTGAAACTACCCCACTTATCACTGGCTATGCAGGAATTCTAGCAAGCATTAACTGAAACAACAGAGCCACAACTTCCAGCTAGATAGTATTCAATGCAACACAAATAAATCCATTTAAATGCAGTATTGTTTGAAAAAAGTGCAGATCAAGATTTACTTAGATTTATTTATGCATCTAGTTGACTGCAGGTAGGTCATAGCTGGACAAAACTCAGAGTTTAAGCAGAAAATAATTAAAAATGTATCACTTATATAAGGCAGAAAATGAATATCAATGAATTGAAACTACCCCCACTTATCACTGGCTATGCAGGAATTCTAACAAGCATTAACTGAAAAAACAGAGCCACAAATTCCAGCTATATATTATTCAATGCAGCCCAAATAAATCAATTTAAATGGAGTATTATTTGAAAAAAGTGCAGATAAAGATTGACTTAAATTCAGGTATACATCCAGTTGATTGCAGGTAGGTCTTAGCCAGCCAAAGCTAAGAAGTTAAGCAGAAAATAATCCGAAATGTACCACTAATATAACGTAGAAACTGAATATCATGGAATTCAAACTACCCACACTTATCACTGGCTATGCAGGAATTCTAACAAGCATTAACTGAAAAATCAGACCTTCGGATTCACTAATCCTCCATGTAAGACTTAATAAGTCTTACTCGGAGGCTGCAGTTGAACGGTTTGACATCAGCATGCCATGAATATTCATGAAGGCATGCTGACTCAACCGTAACTCTTACACGGACTGAGTAGGAAAGCAGGGGGCGTGTCCGACTGCCGAGCAGTCTAAATGTGCACACCCCTGCAAGGTTTTAAAAAGCATAATGTCAACACACAAGAGCGAGTTTGCTCAAATGTACTTGCACCCAACACCACACTCCCTGATACTGTAAACCCCCATCACACTTATATAAAGTAAATAATTATAAATATTTTTTTTAAATCCACAATATAGCTGCCCGTATTTGCACGTGTGTGTGCGGGTGTGCCCACTGCTTAGCTAAAATTAGCAATTCTGACATGGAAGAGCATAAGAAAGAATGTTTATGCAAATCACACCAAATTGCAATAGCATAATGGTAGACCGTATGCACAAAGTGAATGCATTCACGGTTCGAGTCCCACCACTCCCCTTCTTATTTATGTTTTAAATCAGTATTTGAAATAATACCAGACATATATGATTAAAATTTTATTAAAAGCAGTGACATGGCCAATGTATCACTGAACAAACTAAATATTTTTAAAGGACCCAGATATATAATAGCCTGCTGTTAAGCAATGCTTTACACAGCTAAACACAGGTGCCCATAGTTTAATAGCACTTTACTCAGCTAAACAGAGTTGCCCATAGTTTATTAGCACTTTACCCAGCTAAACAGAGTTGCCCATAGTTTAATAGTGCTTTACCCAGTGCAATAGAGTTGCCCAAAGTTTAAAAGCGCTTTACCCAGCGCAATGTGTTTGCGCTGACATGCGCGCTGCACCAACCAGGGCACCGTAGAGCACAGTGGAGCAATGTAGAGCTAAGTTGCTTAAACGCAGCCACACCCCCTAGCCTGTCTAGACAGTATTAAAATAAAAGAATGACAAGGTTCAAACCCAGGACCCTGTGCATCATAATCAAAGTAAAGAACCACTAAGCCATGACAACATAGGGGAAGCAGCCACTGTTAACATTCATATACTTATGAATGGTAGTTTTACCATTACTAAGCAGGTCTGCAGTCAGCCGAGAATTTGACAAAACAGCCAAACACAAAAAAGTGCGGGAAATGTGGCAAATTTAAGCCCTATAGGCGGGAATACTCGCCATAACTGATTGTAGCTCACATCTGCAGTCAGAATGGCAGGTGCAGGAGAAAGTTCACCCTTCTGAGTGCAACGTTGGGGCATCGAGGAGTCCAAATACATGGTTTGGCTCCTTGTCCACCATCACAAGTCAAGACTCCTGCAGGGCCAGTTCCAAGGGACGGAGTACAAGGCAGAGGCTTGGAACCGGTTAGCTCGTGACCTCACCAGTGCCACAGGCATTCCTCGGACTGGTGATCAGGCCCATCACCACCATGCAGACCTGAAGAGATGAAAGCAGGACAGCCTGAACCAGTGGATACAGGAGGCCTGTGGGATGCAGATTGCCCCACAACTGAGTATGTAGCCATGGAATGCAGTATGTAAAAATTGATAATGGAGTATGTATAATGGATAGGTATGTCTCAATATCCCTTCATTTACTTTACAGCTGCAGGTGACTGTGCTACGAATCAGCAAGCCTATGCTGATAGGCTGCTAAGGCTGTGCCACCAGGCAGGTTAGTGATTATTCTGCATGTACTGTTATATAAAATATGGGAGGGAGCATGAAAGAAAGTGTTGTAGTCCAATAAAACAGCCATAGAATTGCCTGAATAAGTCCTCTGCATGTAATGTCAGATAAAAATGTCAGAGAGGCAGAAAAAGAGTGTAGTAACCCATTAAGAAAGGTAACATATGTCTGGAATAATATCTCTGCAGGCACTGTCATATAACATAAGTGAGTGAGCCTGAAAAAAGATTGTTCTAACCTATTAATAAAGGTATAATATGTCTTGAACATGTCTGCCATAAACACCGTTAAAACAAATAAAGGAGTGAGCCTGTGAAAAAGTGTGCAATATCATTAATAAAGGTCTAAAACCCAGAGTGTGTCTGTGTCACAGAGTCTGAAATGTTGTTGTACCTTTGCATTATACAAACAGTACTGTTTGAAAATGTGCTGGCAACCCAGAGTTATGCAGTCCCATATAAAGTGGGTGATGGAAGTGCTAGTAGCTGTGAAACATATATACAGCCCACAATAGTCAGTTACTGGCTGGCATGAATAAGTAAACTTGGCACACATGTAGCATGTAATTATTCACCAGAAATGTGAGTGTGTGTCAAGAAATGCAGGGTTCTGTACAAATCGAAGCGAAAATGTCATGTGAAAACATCCTAGATATGTAGATAAAGAAATATAAATGCAAACAAGAAATATGTAGCAGTAACATCTGCATCCTGGACAGTTAGTATGTCAGATATAGGACAGGCATATATTGAACTAGCCAAACCCATGACACAACCTAATGTATGGTGGCAAGTGTAATAATACAGGTAGGGGATATACACTTGCAGTCACTGGGAATGTAGTGTAGACTAAAAGGTCATTATAAGATGTTAACCAAGGTTTTTTCTACACCCAACCGTATGTGGATAAACCATGCAATTCCACACCTCAATGGGTATGTGTAACCTTAAATATTTGTTGGGACATATGTCCTATTGTTTTATAAATATTTGCATTGATGGTGATGCATGTGTCCTGTTCAAACACCATGTTCATGGTGGCCTGTTGCTACCAAACATCCCTGCATGCTGTTGGAATATCCACTGTCGTTCAATATATGCATGTGTTATGCTTGCTGTTCAACTGTTGGAACCTTGGTGTGTTGGGTTAATGGGAATATTACTACATGCTGTTACAACTAATCTGGAATGCTGTTGTTTATGTTGTAATTAAACACACCTAATCACAGAACGTATGGGAAGGCCAGTCCCAGCGGACCCACCTGTCCCTCCTCAGTTGGCGAGTGCACCTGGCACCAGCGGCTCTGGTGCCCAGCCCGGGCTCCCCTCCTCCGTTGGTCCTGTGCCACCTTCGGGTGGAAGTGCTGCAGGGGATGGGGCTCACCCCCCCATGCAAGCGTGGGCAGAGGAGGGCCACCCGTCACCCTTGCTAGAGTCTGGGCTGTGGTGCATAGGGAGATCCAGCATTCAGTCGCTGATCCCCTATGCCAGCTCGAGGCGACAGTGGCACGTCTCTCGGGTGAGCCTTCCCATTCTACACAGCCCTCAGCACAGCCACCCTCGGGGCTGTGAAGGTGCAGTGGTGACTGCCCACGGGTGGGGATCTCAGTTCCACTGTTACCATCTGTGGGCTCATGGGCTTGCGATTTCCAAACATCCTTCCCCGTCAATTGTGTTCACCCACCCCATGTGTCAAACTCCGCCCCTGTATGCGTCTTGTTTATCTTGTCTGTTTACCTCCCCAACCTACCTCCCCAAATATACCTACTTCCTCTACCTCACATTCCACTCTCACCTGAAAAAAAAAAAAAAGGGCAATCTGTTCCCACAAAAAAATAACGCCCCATGCATAGCTGCCCAATTCACGCACATGTCCGCTGGACATGTAAACTGATAATTCTAATTGGCAGTACAACATATTTTGTTGCCCTCACCCCTCTCTCAGAGGTGGAAGGTTTCAAATTTCACACCAAATTTCAAACATATGCACAGCTGTTGCTGGTAAAGAAATGGGCAGCTATGGACCTTCCCTACACCCATCCTGCACATCCCGAGCTGGTTTCCCTACTGTCTTTCCCTCTTTGTGCCCCCTTTTTCTCCACTTTCCTATCTCCCCATTTTCTTTTCTTTAAAAGAAATTAGCGCGGGGGTTAGCAGGAGTAAGTACTTTTAAGCAGTAGTTAGCGGGGGTGCATGAGTATGAGCTTGTGTGCGCTTAGCTAAGCATTGCTAAGCGTCACGCAAACCCGCACAAAACCACTTACAACTGCTTAAAAGTGCCTTAGTCACTCTGTATGACAAGGCCCTTGTACTGCTCAGCAGCAAAATAAAATACCCTTGTCAGTCTCGGACCCGGGACCTTAGACTTACCAGTCTGCATGAAGTACCACTACACCACAGCAGATATACAATAACTTAGTGCAGAAAGCAATATATCGTGCATTACCATGAGTGAATGTAAAGGGAAAATAGGAATGGCATAACACAAATCTTGTTCTGTGCACCTTAACCAGCAGGTGTTGTGGAATTGCATGACATGACTGTGAAAAGTGAATCAGCCATGCTAGTAGGGAATAATGTTACAGTAGCACCTTGCAAACCCCACACAGTATCAGAGCAGGATAAACACTGGCATATTTGCATAGGTCACAGGCCAGACCTCCCAACAGTGACTGCTCTACAGTGATGACCCTGATTTGTAAACAAATGTTAGTTGTGCCCCTCTGACTCCCTGTGAAATGTACTAACAGTAGGCAGAAAGGTGGGGAATCTCACTTAATGACAAATGTCAATAAGTGAGAGTAGACACTGCTTGCACGTCAGAAAAGGTGTAGTAATACATATGGTCTGAATCCCCCAAAGTCTGAACTGAAAAATGTCTGAAATATATCACAGGTGTATCCCAGTTATATGTACCTTTCCCTGAGGCTGTTCAAATATATATGTGAGAGTATATGAGGCCTGGAAGAGTCAGAAACACAAAGGCATATCAGCTTGTCTGCTGTTACTCACTCTGCAAATAGCTGTAGAATGAATCCCACAAGCATGCCCTTATGTAGAAGTACAACACAGAAATATCAAAGGATGTAGCCATGTACCGCTAGCAACCACCTGTGACAATGCCATTGTTCATGTGCTGAAAATACTGCTGTGGTGCACAGTCAAAGAATACTAGGCTGACTTCTGTCTACCATCTGGATATGTCCACAGGTGGTAGCTACTCAGACAGACTACTAGCCTTTATAGACTTACAGGTACACAGCAACTCTGCATGTTCAGTAAGATAAACATTACACGATAATAAATAATGCACTCTGTACTTCTGCACCCCTACCCAAAGGTACTATATACCCATGTAGTCAGGCACAACCAAGGGTGTAGGTAGGCATACACAGTAGTGAAATATGTCCAGTTGTCCTGAGCAGACTGTGCTAATGTCAACACAAACAAACCACAAACTGTTCAGAAGTGAGTAATGTACTAATGACAGTGTAGCAGTTCACAAACAGTACATGTGCCTGATATTCATAATTGGTAGTACAACACACTTAGTTGTCCTCACCCCTCTCTCACGGGTGGAAGGTTTCAAATATCCCTCCTAATGTATTGCATATGCACAGCTGTTGCTGGTAAAGAAATGGGCAGCTATGGACCCTCTCCACACCCATCCTGTACATCCCGAGCTGGTTTCCCTACTGTCTTCCCCTCTTTGTGCACCCTTTATCACCACATTTCTATCTCTCCATTTACTTTTCTGTCAAAGAACTGAGTGCAGGGGTTAGCAGGAGTGAGCACTTGTAAACAGTAGTAAGCGGGTTTGCACCAGTGTGCGCATGTGTGCGCTTAGCTTAGCATTGCTAAGATATGATAAGCTAAGCCAAGCTTGGCTTAGTATTGCTAAAATAAAATAAGCTTAGCTTAGCATCGCTAAGCGCCGTGCAAACCCAAGCAAACCTGCTTACAACTGCTTAAAAGTGCCTTAGTCACTCTGTATGACAAGGCCCTTGTACTGCTCAGCAGCAAAATAAAAACCTTGTCAGTCTCGAACCCGGGACCTTGGACTCACCAGTCTGCATGAAGTACCACTACACCACAGCAGATATACAATAACTTGGTGCTGAAAGAAATATAACATGCATTACAATGAGTGAATGTAAAGGGAAAATAGGAAAGCCATAGAAATACATTGCAATAACTACTGTTGTATGCCAGTTAATTCTCTAATTCGAAAAGAAAGTACATACTCCCATGTATCCAGTGTTAGCATTAGGAGGTGTGAGTAAACCTACACACTGAGAAGAGTGTACTGGAAGAATCCACAGTCAGCTTTCAGTACAGCATGCATTTCACTGGCTACAACCCAGCTGCAGATATGAGACATATACCAACCTTCTGACTGAGACAACAGTGTCCACAGCAAACAAGCATGGTCCCCACCTTGCAAAACTGAAAGGGCTACACCCACCTAACCTATCATTTTATAGCAGTGTCCTGAAATCACAGTGAGAACTGCAATTACCACACAGCAGGCTGCATGCAATTACTAAATGGTGGGCACCAATTGGTGCAGAGGCCATCACATGCACATGTGCAGATACCTAGAAAAGCAGCCTGTATCTGCTGTCCACACATGCAATAATATAATTGCAACAACTGGGAGAGAGAGAGAGAGAGAGAGAGAGAGCACGAGCAAGAGAGACAGACAGAGACAGACAGACACAAACAGGCAGAAGGAGATAGACGCTGAAAACAAACAGCAACACACAGAGGAAACAAAACCAAAATAAATAAATAAAAAATAAAAAACCAACACCTACAACAGACAGAGGTGAGGAATACAAAGGTAAGGTATGTAACAGATATGCATTTGGTGACATCCGAAAGATGTGTCTGAAGGGTACTCTACATACTGTGAATCATCCATATGTGGCATCAGTCTGTATCTATATGTACATGCACATTTGCATAGGGCAAGGGACATACTGCAACTGTTAGTGAAGGCTGGACATAAGTATGTTGTTGAAGGCTGCTATGTGCACATATGTATGTAGGTTGTAGTGTGTGGCATTGCAGAAAGCAAGCAGTGCCAGTATATGTCATGTGGTGTTAAATGCTGTGGGACTGAGCTACAGGCAGTGAGGCCTGCTACAGCTATACGGCCCGAGGACAGCAGAATGCATTCTGCACAACATTGTGCAATAGTATTACATAACCGTATGTCTCATAACTGTTGCATAATTGACATCCCCACCATGAAAGGTGGGCAGTATATGTGCCTATATGTGCAGCTATATGTACAGCAATGGATGTTTACATGTATGTGTATATATACATGTATATATACATATATATGTGTGTATAGATATATAGATATATATATGGATATATTTAGATATATATGGATATATATGAATAAATATATATATATATATATATATATATATATATATATATATATATATATATCAATATATATGGATATATATGGATATATGTAGATATATATAGATATGTATGGATATGTATGGATATGTATAGATATGGATAGATATAGATATGGATAGAAACGGATAGATATGGATAGATATGTATATATGCATGCATGTGTGTGTGTGTGTATATATATATATATATATATATATATATATATATATATATATATATATATATATATATATATATATGAGAGAGTGAGGGAGACACGGGGTCATATGTACTGCAACAGGTGCCTGTTGTCCAAGGCATGGACTGAACACCAGTGTTGATACCGCAGTGCCATACCCCATTCCAAAACACCTTACCCAGTAACTGCCACATAGGTGGTAGCCTGCCTAACACTGATGGTGTCAGAAGGGTACACGGGACACAGGTGGACAGTAGGCATCCCCTTTGATAATCACAGTGACAACAGTAGTAATGTAATCTGTCTACGTGGTATGTGTCATCACAAAAGGTGTGTCATCTAGGGAAATATAGGTCGGTGTTCCCCTCTACTCATCACAATGCCCCATGTGGTATGTACCTCACATGACAACTACAGCAAGTGGAAAGGCCACAGACATACCTAACAAAGAGTAATACTGCCCTATGCAGACTGACTCACAAACCACAGCTAGAGTGTGTTGCATACCGCCCATCCAGAGGTTACCACTGCCAGACATACAGAGGTATGTCACACGCATAGCAGTCGGCCAACCACCATGACAACACCTCACAATCCCTCCGGGCTACATGACCTAGGGCCCTAATCCTTGTCACCTCACTAAACAGCACATGCTGGAGGTACAGGTTCCTATCTACAAATATGCCATACTCTGGACTAAACCACCCAGCATGAACAAACAAGGCTCCTCATTAGCAGATGTCATACATACCCCTGATGATTGTTTTGGAGATAGATAATATGCCCTGAGAGTCACCTCTGTGTATCCGGTTGACAGGAGCAAGTGAAATCACATTACATGTGTGTCCAAGGCCAGGGTAGCATATGGCTAGGCTGCTCTAGGCCCTAGGGCCAATAGCGTATTACCTACCTATGACACAATGCACACACACATGTACTCAGTGCAATACCTGCTATGTGAGGTGGAATGAGTGTGACAGTGACTGTGTGCAAGGTTTGTAAAGGTGTGATAGCTTAGTGTGAGGTTGTGTCTGTCATAGTAGTTTGTGTCCTAGGTGTGAGGCCAGAGAAAGATGTGTCAGTTATTGGGATGCAGACATAGTAGGATGGCATATGTTGTGACATAGGTCCTTGTGTATGACTGTGGTGTCCCAGTGTAGGCTGAAGCAATACATGTATGCTTAGTAAGTGGTACTGCTGGTGACTCCAGCTCACATATGAACTGTTGTACTACCTGAAACTGTAGGCCTAAACAGCACAGTATGGTGTATGTTCACAGTCCCTGGTAACACTGTCTTGTGTGTTTCCTGTAGTCTGCACAGATTACATACCACAGGCATAGGTATCTGTAATGTAGGGGCACACAGTACTATAAGGTACACAGGTAATGCTCATCTGTGTCGGCATACAACTGTGTGTTGTATGTATGTCTGATGTGTGTTTAATGATGCCTGTACCATGCCCGCAATGACATGTGTGTTACAGGGTATGTGTGTGTACCTAGCAACATGTATACTCTGTTACAGCAGTATGCCAGCTATATTAACAACAGTGCACATATGTTAGGTAGGGGTATGGCATCAAAGACTCGGGTGGTTTACCTGTAATGCTGTAAACGTGCATGACATTCATTGCATTGGATGACATATTTCTTCATGCATTAGCTTGATATATACCCCGGGGCGAAGTTGTGCATTGTATCCCAAACAGTGTGCCAACTACTGGTGTATACTGGTGTGTTATATGGAGTGCTGCAGGCACTGTCAGCCAGTTGTGGGCTGAGCACTGATATGTGGTATTGAATGTGTGTATCCTCTGATAGACAGATAGATGCTATATATGGCAGTTAAGTGATATCTGTACTTCATAATGTTAAGTGTGTCACATGACATGCTCACACATATCATTTAATTGTCTTCCAAGGTTATGGCTCATCAATGTAATCCATCGTATTCAGCTGCGGAAGAGCAGGAAATTCTGAACAGCCTGGTGCAGCACTATAACCTGCTTTTTTCCAGGGCCAGCCAGCACCAGCATGACCGTACTGCACTGTGGCAAGACCTTGTTCGCCGGGTAAATGACATAGGCATGCATAACCGGACATATGAGCAGGTACGCCATCACTGCAGTGATTTAATTAGACATGTCCGGCGGCATGCGTCTGATATCCAGAGGCAACAGCTTGCCACAGGTGGTGGGGCGGCCATACATCCCCCCCTCACCAGAGTGGAGGAGCTGCTCCTAAGCAAGGTGGCTCCTGGCCTACAGCAGCAACAGCGTCACACATGTGTCATCATGGAGGCCAGAGCCACCCAGCAGGATGACATGGAGCGTGCAGGTAATACACCCTAGCTGTAGACTAGCATTACCAATATTGTTAGAATATGCATATGTGAGATGTGTACTGTGTGTTTAGCAGTTGTGCTGCCTAACGTGTGCAATACTGATATTTTGAATAGTATCCGTACACCAGTGACTGCTGACTGTTGTTCCACTGTGGTTTAGCACACTCACAGTATGCACATTGGATATGCATAGTTGCTACAGCTGTACACAACAGAACACGTTTATCATACGCAGTACACAAAAACATGCTACATTTGGCATTACCACACACCCGCTGTAAGGTCACACTTCACTATCCCACATGTCATGCACACACACATGATGTACCTCAGGGGTAGAGGCCTATCATGGGGCTGTGCAACACTCTGCAACACATAACACAGTCATGTTAGGCAATGCTCCCTATTGGGCACCTCACACACCCATGTACAAGGTGGCTGTGTAATTGTGAATGTAGCCATGGCACTGCAGTTCAGGTACAGCATGCTAGGAGGTGGTCTTGCACACATTAGTAGCTGTGAGTAACCACAAGGTGCATGTTGATGATGGCACAGGGTACTACACCCCATCCATTTACAGTGACCACAGTACTACTCATAGCAGTCATTGCTTTGCACCTCAGTGTTGTGTGTCTGCAAACATATGCACCTATACACAATATGCATAGCATGTTGTATGTGTGCTTACATATGCCAGTATACACAATATGCACAGCAGTCACCATCCACACAAAGTGTCACATATATGTCCTGGAATGCTAGTGGGTGTATAGGTCACTTGACACACATTGGGTATGTGTGGTGTTTAATGTTGCAGTCGTGTAGCATGCCATGCCATGTCTGGCACCCACATATCTGCAGTATGTCCCACACTCACCAAAACCACTGTACACTGGCCATGTCGAGCATTGGGATTCCTTCATGTCAACATGCACCGCACATCCCATGTGTGTACATAGCATGCATGTGCTACACCCGTGCCCACTATTATCTGCTATGGACACAGACATTGCACTCAGACATGGATATCTATGTGTCACACAGATAACACATGCAGCCATGGCATGTATACTTGTGAGTGATGGTGCACAGAGCATTGCAGAGCTGATAATACCTGCACAGCAATGTTGTGTCCATGTACACATTGTGTTACAGGGTGTAGCCAATCACTGAACAACTACACAGTTGCATCAAAGCTATGTATACTGCCATTTAATAGGGGTGTCTACACTTGCACTGCATGGTCTTGTG
Organism: Protopterus annectens; assembly: GCF_019279795.1. Classification (NCBI taxonomy): domain Eukaryota; kingdom Metazoa; phylum Chordata; order Ceratodontiformes; family Protopteridae; genus Protopterus; species Protopterus annectens. The sequence goes on along the minus strand of NC_056747.1, from coordinate 1,118,457,508 downwards.
CAACACATATTCTGCATGCTGACACTTGTGTGGTGACTTGTCTACCTTGTGATACTGACACTCACCTTCAACCACTATAGAGTATGTGTTGGATTGCTGGTATATGTGTGTGTATGTGCTGTAGTGAGGTGTGTATTAGTGTTCATGTGTGCATGTGTTCATGTGTGCATGTGTGCATGTGTTCATGTGTTCATGTGTGCATGTGCAGACCGTAAAGTGTGTTTCCTGTCTTCCTCTCACAGGTGCTGAGTTAGGGGTCGCGAAAGCAGCAGGCAACCTGAAGCCATTGCCACGAATAGTGATGATGATGACACATGTATTTTGGCACAGGAAGATTTGACAGGGTCTGTCATTTGTCTGCCAATCGGCAGTACACAGCGTTCAACCCCATCTATGCACACACTCATACTGTCAATACATCCCACACCACCAATGACCATAGGCAAGGGACAGCATACAGTTGGCATTGACCAGGAGAGTGTGGTACCCATGGCACTTGCATCCCCTCACAGCAGCCATAGCCGTAGACCCAGAATGGTACCATATAGGCGGAGGTCCAGGGGTTCTCGAGGGAGCACCACTGGTCGTATTAACCCTGGCAGGTGTGCCCTCACAGGTCTTACGATGACCAGTATGTTCCGGGCTGTAATGCAGGCTCAGGCACGTATGGAATGGTACACCAGGCAGGGACTTAGGGCGCAGAGGGCATGTTACACTGCTATCAATGACAGCATCCGTGACCTTGCTGGTGCCATCCAGACTTACACCGAGGTTGTTGACAGACGTTGGGGGGAGACATTAGATGCCCTCCACAATGTCTTCCATGAGCCAGGACTGTGCAGGATGCTTGTGATGTCGACGCGGATGCATGCCAGCAACAGCAACAGCTGGCAGTGGTCGCAGATGGCCCACAGTCCACAGCCGCTCCCGTAGTGGAAGTACCAGCCCCAGCAATGCTGGGGCTGGCCTGTCCATTGACCATCCCAGTAGACCACGTGCATGTGGCTCTGGCCAGTCCCAGCAGGGACATGGGTCCAGTCGTCATACCTCTGCCTCTGATGACAGTACCCAGTCAGGGTTGGTACCCGATACTGTCCGTAGCACCCCTGCCAGGCACAGGTACTGTGTCCATGGCCAGAGACAGTGATCTGGACAGCTTAGCAGGTACAGTCTGTGGCTGTTCCTCAAACTACTGTATATGGCAGCCACATGGTGGAGCTGTGTGCATGCAGTCACACACACATTAACCAAACAACTAGGGCTCACACATACACACACACACATTACATCAACATTGGCCCATGCTGTACTGTTGTCCCTCACACATACACACACACACACACACACACACAGACATGTCGATTGGATGGGTCAATGTCAGGCTCTGGCAAACAACAAAACGCCCTGTGCATATGATGATACCTGTGTCGCCTCCTGTCATCTGCATCATTGACGGAGAGACAGGCAAACATGGTGCTGATGCACAGGGTGACACTATAGCAGTGTAGCAATAATAGCAAATTGTCAACAAGAAAGTGTAACGACTTCCTTGTAGGTATATCTGAGCAGACATTATGCATCAAAGCTCTGATTGTCAATGTAGCATTGTTTATACCACTGTTAGGTATGAGTATGTATTGTCCACCCATGTGCCACTTGGCTGAAGTGTAATGTGTTGCCAGCATGTGTTAGTGAGTGGACAGTACGTGTGTGATGTGTGCAGTACAGATTAGCAAGTGTACATCTGTGAACATGGTGGGTGCACACTGTCTGGATGTACGTGCATAGTGGACACATGGGACGTGTGGCATACCCTGTTGTACACATTGTTAACATCTCATGTTATCTTTCAATGGCCAGTATGCATTCTACTACAGTTATGTACTAACATGGGTAGACATGTGTATGACATGGGTTGACACTATGCTGTGGGTGATACCGTTAATATCTGTCAATGATTTGCAGTCTGGTAGTATACACAACCTCAACAGCATGACTATAAGCAATCATTGGATGATGTCCTGATAAATGACACACAGTAGTAGGGAACCCAGTAACAATTGGATCCTTCCAGTGCTACACTATAACACTAACCAGTGGTAATGACCGCCATCCATTCCTGTGACCACACCTGTTTGGCATATAGCCCCCTTAGGTACATGCAGACACACTAGGGATGTGTCCATCCAAATCTGGAAATGCATGGATTGGCCTACAATGCATTCCCTGGATGGGACGCATATCCTACACAAGGGTATCATACAGACAGATACCTGTTGTCTGATACATGCTGTATAGCAGTAAGCCAACTATGGCATAGTCATCCTCATGTACTATACATACTATCCCATCAGTACCACACAGGTGGTAGCCCTCAACATGTATGTTGGGTACCAATGTGTACATACAGTCTCATGTTATGTCATGTGTCCCTTGGTATCCAATTATCCATAGGTATTGTGGAGTCCCACGGTATATCACATAAGACATTAGAGGCCTGAATACATATCCACAAGGCAGTCGTACACCTAAAAAGACTGTCCATTCTTGGCAGTCTTTGTTGTGTATGACCATGTCTGACATATACCCCAGGCATATACCCTCACTCACACTACTCTTAAGTAACTGTCATGGGTGTGTGTGCCACAGATGACCTTGGCCACAGAACACGACAGTGGACGGCCTTGTCACATACATACATATGTGACCTATGATCTGAGAAGCAGCGGCACAACCTGTCAATGGAAACAAAAGTATTCATGTAGTATGCAGGCTTCACACCTATGTACTGATTGAGGGGACATGTACACATATATATTTGCCACGCAGATACCTGATGTGTGCAACACACTTACTGTTGTAATCATACTATGTCATACCATAGTAAAAGCAAAACCCACACTGCATTGACCAACAGTCAGCATTTGCAGGATTCAAACCCCTACCTAGCTATGTTATGATACTAGAGAGCGATGCATTAACCTGGCACGCTATCTGCTTTACTGGGTGGTTTCCCTTCTCCGGCTGTATTTGTAGGATGGTGACATCATCAGTCTTTCCCAAGAGGAATGTACCTCTTTTAGTGTGTTTTCCCAGTCTCCAAAAAGGCACTCCTTTCAAAGACAATTGCACACATACACACACTGTTCGCAGGATTCAAACCCCTACCTAACTATGTTATGATACTAGAGAAAAACGCATTAACACAGCGCGCTATTTGCTTTACTGGCTGGTTTCCCTTCTCCTGCTGTATTTGTAGGATGGTGACATCATCAGACTTTCCAAAGAGGAATGTACCTCTTTTAGTGAGTTTTCCCAGTCTCCAAAAAGGGAACACCTCTCAAAGGAAACTGCACACATACACACACTCACTGTTTGCAGGATTCAAACCCTTACCTAACTATGTTATGATACTAGAGAGAGACACATTAACATGGTGCGCTATTTGCTTTACGGGCTGGTTTCTCTTCTCCTGCTGTATTTGTAGGATGGTGACATCATCAGACTTTCCAAAGAGGAATGTACCTCTTTTAGTGAGTTTTCCCAGTCTCCAAAAAGGGAACACCTCTCAAAGGAAACTGCATTCAAACCCCTATCTAACTATGTTATGATACTAGGAAGAGACACATTAACACGGCGTGCTATTTGCTTTACTGGCTGGTTTCCCTTCTCCGGCTGTATTTGTAGGATGGTGACATCATCAGTCTTTCCAAAGAGGAATGTACCTCTTTTAGTGTGTTTTCACAGTCTCCAAAAAGGGCACTCCTTTCAAAGATAATTGCACACATACACCACCCCCCCACCACACACACTCACTGTTTGCAGGATTCAAACCCCTACCTAACTACATTATGATACTAGAGAGAGACGCATTAACACGGCGCACTATTTGCTTTACTGGCTGGTTTCCCTTCTCCTGCTGTATTTGTAGGATGGTGACATCATCAGACTTTCCAAAGAGGAATATACCTCTTTTAGTGAGTTTTCCCAGTCTCTAAAAAGGGAACACCTCTCAAAGGGAACTGCACACACACTCACTGTTTGCAGGATTCAAACCCCTACCTATGTTATGATACTAGAGAGAGAGAGAGACACATTAATATGGCGCACTATTTGCTTTACTAGCTGGTTTCTCTTCTGTTGTATTTGTAGGATGGTGACATCATCAGACTTTCCAAAGAGGAATGTACCTCTTTTAGTGAGTTTTCCCAGTCTCCAAAAAGGGAACACCTCTCAAAGTTAACTGCACACATACACCCCCCCCCCCCAGGATGGTGACATCATCAGACTTTCCAAAGAGGAATGTACCTCTTTTAGTGAGTTTTCCCAGTCTCCAAAAAGGGAACACCTCTCAAAGGAAACTGCACACATACACACTTACTGTTTGCAGGATTCAAACCCCTATCAAACTATGTTATGATACTAGAAAGAGACACATTAACACAGCATGCTATTTGCTTTACTGGCTGGTTTCCCTTCTCTGGCTGTATTTGCACGATGGTGACATCATCAGTCTTTCCAAAGAGGAATGTACCTCTTTTAGTGTGTTTTCACAGTCTCCAAAAAGGGCACTCCTTTCAAAGACAATTGCACACATACACACACCCTCACTGTTTGCAAGATTCAAACCACTACCTATGTTACGATACTAGAGAGAGAGAGAGAGATGCATTAATATGGCACGCTATTTGCTTTACTGGCTGGTTTCCCTTCTCCTGCTGTATTTGTAGGATGGTGACATCATCAGACTTTCCAAAGAGGAATATACCTCTTTTAGTGAGTTTTCCCAGTCTCCAAAAAGGGAACACCTCTCAAAGGAAACTGCACACACACACTGTTTGCAGGATTTAAACCCCTACCTAGCTATGTTATGATACTAGAGAGAGACGCATTAACACGGTGAGCTATTTGCTTTACTGGGTGTTTTTTCTTCTCCGGCTGTATTTGGAGGATGGTGTCATCATCAGTCTTTCCAAAGAGGAATGTACCTGTTTTAGTGTGTTTTCACAGTCTCCAAAAAGGGCACTCCTTTCAAAGACAATTGCACACATACACACACCCCCCCCACAGCCAAACACACACACACACACTCACTGTTTGCAGGATTCAAACCCCTACCTAACTATGTTATGGTACTAGAGAGAGACGCATTAACACGGCACGCTATTTGCTTTACTGGCTGGTTTCCCTTCTCCTGCTGTAGTTATAGGATGGTGACATCATCAGACTGGACATGGTGATGTGTGTATACTTTGTTTTATGCCATTCCAGGAATGGTCCATGTGGGTCAGCAGGTGTCAACAGCTTGAACAAGACCTCAGAATCCTTACCTTGTATGATCTATCTGTGGACACACTGACATTCCTTCATATGTCAACACATATTTATGCACAGCTTGTTGGTTTTGTGGATACTACATGTGTCTGGGATGTTGGTAAAGGGCTATTCAAAGTCTATGTGACACATGTGTAGATGTGTTCATTGATGTATGTCCTGGGTGGCTGCCTTGCAAACAGTCTAGCATGTTTGGGAACCATGATCCGCACATGAACATACCACAGTTGGTAGGGTTGTGTGTATGTCAGCTTCCAATAGCTCTGTTTATGACTGCAACCATGATGGACTCCATGACCTTGCAGATCAGACTTCATAGGCGTACTGGACTTGACTTCCCATGGTGTGTTGTGCACCAACACTTATGGGGAATGCCATATGTAGCTGTGATACATTCAACGGTTCCACATCCTGTGTAGGGGGTGAGGCTCAGCTGACTGTTCAGGTGCATGATCTGTTTGTTCTGTAGTTTGTGCATGACACATATTGGGAATCAATGTATTCCACTTGCTGCCATGCTTTTGGCAGTGGGGGTAACTGCTCATCCATTCTAATGTGATTGCAAATAGGTCTTAGCCAGCCAAAGCTCAGAGTTTAAGCCGAAAATAATCCAAAATGTATCACTTATATAAGGCAGGAACCGAATATCAATAAACTGAAACTACCCCCACTTATCACTGGCTATGAGGGAATTCTAACAAGCATTAACTGAAAAAACAGAGCCACAAATTCCAGCTATATAGTATTCAATGCAATACAAATAAGTCAATTTAAATGCAGTGTTATTTGAAAAAAGTGCAGATAAAGATTGACTTAAATCCAAGTATACATCCAGTTGATTGCAAGTAGGTCTTAGCCAGCCAAAGCTTTGAGTTTAAGCAGAACATAATCCAAAATGTACCACTAATATAAAGCAGAAACCGAATATCATGGAATTCAAACTACGCACACTTATCACTGGCTATGCAGGAATTTTAACAAGCTTTAACTGAAAAAACAGAACCACAACTTCCACTTGTTAGTATTCAATGCAACAAAAATAAATCAACTTAAATGCTGTATTATTTGAAAAAAGTACAGATAAAGATTTACATACATTCACTTATAAGTCCAGCTGATTCCTGGTAGGTCTTAGCCAGCCAATGTTCAGAGTTTAAGCAGAAAATAATTCAAAATGTACAACTTACATAAGGCAGAAACCGAATATCAATGTATTGAAAGTACCCCTACTTATCATTGGCTATGCAGGAATTCTACCAAGCATTAACTGAAAATACAGAGCAACAACTTCCAGCTAGATAGTATTCAATGAAACAAATAAATCAATTTAAATGCTGTATTATTTCAAAAAAAGTGCAGATAAAGATTTACTTAAATTCACTTATATGTCCAGTTGATTGCAGGTAAGTCATAGCCGGCCAAATCTCAGAGTTTAAGCTGAAAATAATCAAAAATGTACCACTTATATAAGGCAGAAACAAAGTATCACTGAATTAAAACTACCCACACTTATCACTGGCTATGCAGGAATTCTAACAAGCATTAACTGAAAAAAACCAGAGCCACAACTTCCAGCTAGATAGGATTCAATGCAACACAAATAAATCAATTTAAATGCTGTATTATTTAAAAAAAGGTGCAGATAAGGGTTTACTTAAATTCGCTTATACATCCAGTTGATTGCAGGTAAGTCATAGCTGGCCAAATCTCAGAGTGTAAGCAGAAAATAATCCAAAATGTGCCACTTTTATAAGGCAGAAACAGAATATAAATGAACTGAAACTACCCCCACTTATCACTGGCTATGCAGGAATACTAACAAACATTAACAGAAAAAACAGAGCCACAACTTCCAGCTGGCTAAGGCTCTTGCAACCACCATAGTGGCAGGGCTCAGAAGACAAACCCACCTCCATAGACATTACAGGTTAAAATGAAACTAAGGGTAATGCTGCTCAACAACAGTTGTGTTAACCTCATATTGCGGCCACTCATGACTCTCCTCAGTATGGAGGATAGCGATATCTGTGCACTGACAGATGCCTGGTTCAGGCTCGCTTATGCACACCAGCACTACCAGGTTATGTTTCATACCATGCTGTCTGACAACAAGACTTGGAACAGACAACCAAACTAGGGGGAGTATCCATATACATCACAGATACACACACCTCCGGGTTAGTAGCACTGCACAAAGCATCACAGACCATACATTTACAACTACCATTGTGCAATGCTGCCTTTCAGTTTGTTGCCTGCTACAGAACACACTCCCAAACTCAGGAACCACACTCAGCTTTCGTGGGAACTATGGAGAATATGAAGGTCTCCACAAACACCATTATATTGTGTGACTTCATATACACAAATATTGACTGGGGATAATACTCAAGCCCCGACACCCTCACCCAACAGTCACTACAATTTGTAGACTCATATGCTATGGCACAACCAGTCAGCACAGCCACAAGGGGGAATACATATTGGACCTGATCATCAACAACATGGGGACACTATGTTCCACACCAGTGATATACCGCTCATTGGTAAAGTCAGAACTTACATGTATCTCACTGGACATACATATACCCTCCACACACCCATCCTAGGTAATCTTGGTGAACTTCTCATGAGCCAATGTCTAACTTCACTGAAGCAAGGTGGTATCCTTCAGAGACCCTGAGACAGTGGCAAATATGGCTCACACTGCTGCATCCTTTACATACACATTCTATGGACACCTAGTGGACTGCATGGATTGTGCTATCCCAAATAACAACAGGACTCACTACTCCAATGGCAGGGGACCTGTCTGGTAGACCCCAGCCATTAATAAGCTGTACAACATCAGGAGGAAGCTACTACATGATAGAGCACAATCCCAGACTGGGAAGGCATCTGTGATCTGTACTAGCAGACAGCTACAATCACTCATGAACTTTTCTAAGGGCTGCTTCTACCAGACAATTGCAACAGACACATAGGACTATCACACAGCCTTCTTCAGTTATGTCAGGGACCTGGGTGGACACTCACTGATATGCTGTGAGTTACTGCATACTGACTAAACCTACCCTGAACCCACTGGCATTGCCAACATCCTGGCAAACAGGTTCAGTGCAGATGTCTCCCACCCATCCCCCCTAAGGAGCAACTATCCATCCCAACAGAGTATAACCTCCCTGACATCACACAGTAACAGGTGAGTGCTGCCCTCCCCAAAGTGTACATCACAGTATCAATGTGACCAGATGGTGTCCCAGCCTGCATCTTACACGAGCATCATGACAGATGCAACCCTCACATTACATCACTGTTCAATATCGGAGTTACCACAGGATATGTACCCAAAGAATGGCGTACAGCGACAGTGGTCCCACTCCACAGAGTTGGTGCCACAACGGACCACAGACAATATTGCCCTATAAGCCTAAGTAGCCTGTTCTGCAAAGCTATGGAGCGTATTGTCATGGGACCCATACACATAGACATCGGGAACCTACAGACACTGTGTCCTACACATTTCAGCGTTGTTGTGGGCAGATCTTGCCTCTTGAACCTGTTTGTATTCTTTAAATGGCTAACAGGTCCATTGACATAGGGACAGCTGTCCACACAGCCTACCTGAACCTTGCAAAACCCTTCAACACAATAACCCACTGCGCCATTATGCATAGGCTCACCAGCATCGATATGGACACATATCTCACACGATGGATTGATACCTGGATCAGGGATAGCACCCACATGGTCAGAATTTCTGGTGCCATGTCTGACTATACACCAGTTACATGTGGCATCTCACACGGCTCGGTCCTGGGACCTCTCTTGTTCAGTATATATTTGTCTGATGTACAGGCTACCACAAGGGGAATATGGCTGAACATGTTTGCACTTGACTGCAAACTGGGTGCCATGATCAACTCTCCAGCTGCCACATGCATACTCAGACAGGGTCTCACACAGATGGATGACTGGTGCCTGAGCCATGGCCTACAGATAAATGCCATTAAATGCATAGTCATCCCCTTTGGGAATAATAACATGCCCACACATTACCACATAGGTAGTACTCCATTACATACAGTAGGAGTTGTTAGGGGTTTGGGAACATGATTTGTTCGTACTGTCGCCTTTGACATTCACGTTGCCAAAGTGGTTGGACACACCTTCTATGTGGGCCACCTTATCATGGTTTCACATCTAGATCGAGTGAGGTCATTGTGCCCCTATACTCATCACATCCATGCTTGTTTACAATGCCACATTTGGGGTGTACCTTACCCGACACCTGCAGCAACTGTACTGGCCACGGAAGTTCCTCACCAAGCAGATCTAGGGACTCACACAGATGCCCTGCACAGTTCAGATGCAGTAACTCCAGCTCTACTCAGTCACTTACCACCTACTCAGATATGATGTGTGCCTGTTGTTTACAGATATACCCAACCCAGAATTACTGGGCATGCTCCACCTCAGGATATCCGACTCCCTTGGAGCTACACACTCCAGGGATGTATACCTCAGCACAGATGTTAATAGGACATTGTGGAGGGACAGATTCTTATCCCAGAGGCTCCACTCACTCCAGAATGTAATCCCAGTTTCACATAGACAGAGCCAGCCACTGACCACCTACAGCAGACATCTTGATGACTGTATGGGTGATCGTATGTTTACCCCTGGGATATCTTCTGTGTCCCTGCTAGACAGAGGCACACTAGCCTAAATGTACATGGGCTATCTTGTGTGACCTACTATTCACACACACAGTGTAGTAATCAGGCAGGGTTGCGAATGCCAAACACACTCTGGCTAGGCTTGTACATGCCCTAGGGCAGATAGCCTAGTATCAACCTTTGAACCTATGCTAATGTTCAAGATGCACAATGTTTATTGCTGATACTGTTTGCAGGTCTTTATCATCTTTGCTTTACCAGTTTCTATGAACAACTTTGGTATCTGCAGAACATATTTGATTATGACAGGGTTCCACTATATTATAGATGTGTCTGTTGTCATATAACTGCGTGCACAGGGCAGATTGCTGTATAGTGACAGGTTCCTGGGTTAACACATGCAACTGCCAGATATGCGTGGCCCACTGCTATACTCAGACATGGCCTAAGTGTGTGAGCATGCCCAGTTCTGCCATTCCATGTTTTGTTGCCTGACATTTGTCTCATTTATTCAAGTGTGTGAGCATGCCCAGTGTGACTTTTCAGTATGTTGCTATCTGAGGTCCACTACATTTGTTGATGTGTGCAAACATGACTGATATTAACATTTATACTGTGTGTGTTGGAAGTCAGGTTCTGTTCTCACTACAGGACTCACCTTTGTGTCATAACTCAACAGGGATTATGCTGTGCCTGCAGGGTTTCCATGAAATACTTTGTATAGACTTATCAACATTCCTTCATACAGGCTGACCACTGCAATACTGTCATGGTTTAGTGGTTCAGTACTTTGGCTATAGTGCACAGTATCCTGGGTTTGAGGCCCATCACTGCTTTATATTTTCATACTGAGCAGACCAGACTGCTTAAGGGCCAGTTAAGCAAATATGAGCATGTTGGCTTTTGTTCAGCTATGCCCAACTTAGACAAGGCTTGTCCAACATTGCTCAATATTCTCCAACATTGCTGGACGTTGCCCAATATTACTGAACATTGACCACAGTTGTGCTAGTTGGTGTGTGCGATTTTGTTTGCATATACTACATGGTGGTAAATGCTGTTTAGCACTGCTTTATATTACTTAACACATGGCAATCATGCCTTAGGTGGTGCTGCAGGGCTGCCTATGTCGGATGCACATACTACACTCCCTGTACATGTTTGAAAGCAGGTAGTGTCAACTTAGGCATCCCTTTTACTATATGTGCGAGTCGGAGAGAGGTATCATTTCCAGAGTTCCTACTGAGCCAGTATATGTGCTATGTGTTGCCTCTTTGCCAGGGCCAAAGCATACTGGGCATGCCTCCTTCTGCCTTCTAGGGCAGGCTCAGGTTGTTCCTCCTCCGAGTCACGCTCTGCCTGTGATGGCCTTGGCAATGGTGGGGGGCTGTTTGGCCCAGGCCTATGCTGGTCCTGCTGCAGCTGTTTTTGCAGGATCATATTATGTAGCATAGCACATACCGTGACAATTTGGGTACATGTAGTCGGTGAGCACTGCAAGGCTCCACCAGATGTGTCCAGGCACTGGAATCATGACTTGTGCAGCCCAAACACATGCTCTATTACATTACGTGTTTGTGCGTGTGCCTCATTATGGCATTCCTGTTCAGGTGTGTGTGCATTTCTGATGGGTGTCATCAGCCACGGCTCCAGTGCATAGCCAGCATCCCCCACTAGGTGACCATGTGGGATGTCCCCATTGGCAAATGTCTGGTACAGCTGCATCAGATGCCAGATATGGGAATCATGGTAGCCTCCAGGGCAGCCTGCACACACATTCAGTATTATGCCCTAGGCATCACACATGACCTGGCAGTTGATGGAGGGGAAGCCCTTGCGGTTGAAGTAGACCCTACCCCGCTCATTGGCTGGTGCTTTGATGCATATGTGCATGCAGTCTATTGCACTCACTACCTCAGGGTATTCTGCTATTTGCTGGAAGAGATGCATATTCCTGGCCAATACCTCACGGGAATTGGGGAAATATACATAATCACCAACATGTGCTGACATGGCATCCAGGAACTGGTGTAGTACCCTGGATGCTGATGCCTGTGATATCCCCATCATATCACCAGTTGGTCTCTGGAAGGTACCTGTTGCTAATATTCTTAGGCCAACACATACCTTGGTTTCCACTGGGATCGGTTCCCCTCTGTTGGTTCTGTGTGTGAGGCGTGGCCTGCACAGCTCAACAATTTGCTGCAGGAGGTCTCTGTCCACTCTATAGCGCTCCACTATCTCCAGCTCATGTAGCCCCTGGTAGGATACCCTGGGCCTGTACACTCTTCTCCGTCTCCTCACTGTGGGTTGTCCAGCAGCATTTCTATTGTCACCACCCTCAGCATGTTGCATACGTCACCTTATAACAGCAATGACAGCCCCTAACATTTCTTTGTCTCAGTAAAGCTTTTTCAGTTTTCACTTCTATTAGCTTACTGCAGTGTCTGTTGTGAGAAACATAATGGACTGTTGTTTGCAGAGTTTTAAGTGCTAGGCTGAACTGGGCTAGTGTACTGCCTGTGTAATTGCCTAATTCTGATTGTTTCACCTGCTAGCTCTGCTAGTACTCCCTGGTAGCTTCCTACTATTTGCTGTGCTTCCTTTTTCCTTTCTGTTTCCTCGGGGGGGGGGGGCACTGCGCACACAAGTACAAATACGCGCACAGCAGCTAACACTCGCGCACACATGCTTACACGGACTAAAACTTGCTTATTCGCGTTAAAACTCGCACACACCAGTGCAAACGCACTTACAACTCTTTAACAGCCTTATACATGCTTACTCCGGCTTACATGCATGCACTCACGTTTACACGCGTGCACTCTGTTTTACTCGGGTTTAGACACGCGCATGCCCGCTCAGCAAGAAACTTTGGTGTTATCCACGGCATACACCTTCCATTTTTTCCCTTTCCCTAGCCTACCTGTTGACACACCTCTTTCCATGATGTGTGAATGACAGCTGACACATGCCACTCTGCTCCAATGAGCTTCACTTCTTTCATACATATCCCCCTCATGATGTCACCTATCTTCTGCTCTGTTACTTCCCATATCCTACTCCTACACTTCACTGACTGTGCTCATTTGCTATGTAAACTTGCGATTCACTATACTAATGCTCATTTACATAGGATTGCCTACTAATGCTTGGCTACATGTTTTAGACTGAGCTTCCCCCCTTAGCAAACTCTACGCGGTGGCCATGTTGTCTTCAGCCTGCCATTCCCTTGCATTGTACATTAACAATTTCAATAAAATCCACATTTGTGGGTTTTAATTTTTAGTATTCTGGGTTTTAGAGCGCACCCCGTTTGCACGGCGCTGCGCTACGCTTAAACATCGGACATTGGCGAAAAAAAATAAAACATTATTACTTTCATATTGCATCAGGAAACATTTCACATGGCCGTATATTTGGCCATTGGCATGCTTCCTGCACTGGATACAAACTTTATTTGGAGCTGTCACAGCTCCGTTTTGCTATTTGCAGAACGGTACTCAGTTGTCAACTGAGTACATTTCTGCAAATAACACTGCTCTTACTCGGACAGGTTCAGGTTTCCTGAATCACAAATCTACCTCATTTGCATGCCTTTTGCCTGCAATTGAGGAAATTTGCATATCCCAGCCCTGTCTGTGTAAGAGCCATTTTAGGGGCTCTCTTACACGCCCCTACAGGCTGTTCCTGGATCAATCGTCGGACATGATGGCTGCATGGAGTCTTACTCTACTCTAAGACTCTGTGCAAGCCTTCATGAATCCAGCCCAGAGCCACAACTTCCAGCTAGATAGTATTCAATGCAACACGTATAAATCAATTTAAATGCTGTATTATTTGAAAAAAGTGCAGATAAAGATTTACTTAAATTCACTTATACATCCAGTTGATTGCAGGTAGGTCTTAGCCAGCCAAAGCTAAGAGGTTAAGCAGAAAATAATCCAAAATGTACCACTTATATAAGGCAGAAGCTGAATATCAATGAATTGAAACTACCCCCACTTTTCACTGGCTATGCAGGAATTTTACTAAGCATTAACTGAAACAACAGAGCCACAACTTCCAGCTAAATAGTGCAATACAAATAAATCAATTTAAATGCTGTATTATTTGAAAAAAGTGCAGATAAAGATTTACTTAAATTCTTTTATACGTCCACTAGATTGCAGGAAGGTCTTAGCCTGCCAAAGCTCAGAGTTTAAGCAGAAAATAATTCAAAATGTACCACTTATATAAGGCATAAATCGAATATCACTGAATTGAAACTACCTCCACTTATCACTGGCTATGCAGGAATTATAACAAGAATTAACTGAAAAAAACAGAGCCACATCTTCCAGCTAGATAGTATTCAATGCAGCACAAATAAATCAATTTAAATGGTGTACTATTTGAAAAAAGTGCAGATAAAGATTTACTTAAATTAACATACACATCCAGTTGATTGCAAATAAGTCACAGCCAGCCAAAGCTCAGAGTTTAAGTGGAAAATAATCCAAAATGTACCACTTTTATAAGGCAAAAACCAAATATAAATGAACTGAAACCACCCCCACATAGCACTACTATGCAGGAATTCTAACAAGCATTAACTAAACAAACAGAGCCACAACTTCCAGCTAGATAGTATTCAATGCAACACAATTAAATCATTTTAAATACTGTATTATTTCAAAAAAAGTGCAGATAAAAATTTAATTAAATTCACTGATACATCCAGTTGATTGCAAATAGGTCTTAGCCAGCCAAAGCTCAGAGTTTAAGCCGAAAATAATCCAAAATGTATCACTTATATAAGGCAGGAACCGAATATCAATAAACTGAAACTACCCGCACTTATCACTGGCTATGAGGAAATTATAACAAGCATTAACTGGAAAAATAGAGCCACAAAATCCAGCTATATAGTATTCAATGCAATACAATAAATCAATTTAAATGCTGTATTATTTGAAAAAAGTGCAGATAAAGATTTACTTAAATTAACTTATACGTCCAGTTTATTTTCCAAAGCTCAAAGTTTAAGTAGAAAATAATCTAAAATGTACCACTTATATAAGGCAGAAACGGAATATCAATGAATTGAAACTACCCCAACTTATCACTGGCTATGCAAGAATTTTAACAACGTTTAACTGAAAAAACAGAGGCACAACTTCCAGCTAGATAGTATTCAATGTAACACAAATAAATCAATTTAAATGCTGTATCATTTAAAAAGAAAGTGCAGAAAAAGATTTACTTAAATTCACTTATACATCCAGTTGATTGCAGGTAGGTCTTAGCTAGCCAAAGCTCAGAGTTTTAGCAGAAAATAATCCAAAATGTACCACTAATATAAGGCAGAAAATGAATATCAATAAATTTAAAATTCCTGTACTTATGACTGGCTATGCAGGAATTCTAGCAAGCATTAACTGAAAAAACAAAGACAAAACATCCAGCTAGATAGAATTAAATGCAACACAAATAAGTCAATTTAAATGCTGTATTATTTGAAAAAAAGTGCAGATAAAGGTTTACTTAAATTCACTTATACATTCAGTTGATTGCAGGTAGGTCTTAGCCTGCCAAAGAGAAGAGTTTAAGCAGAAAATAATCAAAACTGTATCACTTATATAAGGCATGGAACCGAATATCAATAAATTGAAACTACCCCCACTTATCACTGGCTATGAGGGAATTCTAACAAGCATTAACTGAAAAAATAGAGCCACAAATTCCAGCTATATAGTATTCAATGCAACACAAACAAATCAATTTAAATGCAGTATTATTTGAAAAAAGTGCAGATAAAGATTGACTTAAATTCACGTATACGTCCGGTTGACTGCAGGTAGGCCTTAGCCAGCCAAAGCTAAGAGTTTAAGCAGAAAATAATCCAAAACGTACCACTAATATAAAGCAGAAACCGAATATCATGGAATACACACTACCTCCACTTATCACTAGCTATGCAGGAATTCTAACAAGCATTAACTGAAAAAACAGAGCCACAACTTCCAGCTAGATAGTATTGAATGCAACACTTATAAATCAATTTAAATGCTGTATTATTTGAAAAAAGTGCAGATAAAGATTTACTTAAATTCACTTATACGTCCAGTTGATTGCAGGTAGGTCTTAGCCGGCCAAAGCTCAGAGGTTAAGCAGAAAATAATCCATAATGTACCACTTATATAAGGCAGAAACTGAATATCAATGAATTGAAACTACCCGCACTTTTCACTGGCTATGCAGGAATTTTAACAAGCATTAACTGAAAAAACAGAGCCACAACTTCCAGCTAGATAGTATTCAATGCAATACAAATAAATCAATTTAAATGCTGTACTATTTGAAAAAAGTGCAGATAAAGATTTACTTAAATTCACTTATACATCCAGTTGATTGCAGGTAAGTCATAGCCAGCGAAAGCTCAGAGTTTAAGAGGAAAATAATCCAAAATGTACCACTTTTATAAGGCATAAACCGAATATAAATGAACTGAAACCACCCCCACATAACACTGCAATGCAGGAATTCTAACAAGCATTAACTAAACAAACAGAGCCACAACTTCCAACTAGATAGTATTCAATGCAACACAATTAAATAATTTTAAATGCTGTATTATTTGAAAAAAGTGCATACAAAAATTTACTTAAATTCAATTATACGTCCAGTTGATTGCAGATATGTCTTAGCCAGCCAAAGCACAGAGTTTAAGCCAAAAATAATCCAAAATGTATCACTTATATAAGGCAGGAACCGAATATCAATAAACTGAAACTACCCCCTCTTATCACTGGCTATGAGGGAATTCTAACAAGCATTAACTGAAAAAACAGAGCCACAAATTCCAGCTATATAGTATTCAATGCAATACAAATAAGTCAATTTAAATGCAGTATTATTTGAAAAAAGTGCAGATAAAGATTGACATAAATCCAAGTATACATCCAGTTGATTGCAAGTAGGTCTTAGCCAGCCAAAACTTTGAGTTTAAGCAGAACATAATCCAAAATGTACCACTAATATAAAGCAGAAACCAAATATCATGGAATTTAAACTACCCACACTTATCACTGGCTATGCAGGAATTTTAACAAGCTTTAACTGAAAAAACAGAACCACAACTTCCACTTGATAGTATTCAATGCAGCACAAATAAATCAACTTAAATGCTGTATTATTTGAAAAAAGTACAGATAAAGATTTACATACATTCACATATAAGTCCAGCTGATTCCTGGTAGGTCTTAGCCAGCCAATGTTCAGAGTTTAAGCAGAAAAGAATTCAAAATGTACAACTTACATAAGGCAGAAACCAAATATCAATGAATTGAAAGTACCCCTACTTATCATTGGATATGCAGGAATTCTACCAAGCATTAACTGAAAATACAGAGCAACAACTTCCAGCTAGATAGTATTCAATGAAACAAATAAATCAATTTAAATGCTGTATTATTTCAAAAAAAGTGCAGATAAAGATTTACTTAAATTCACTTATATGTCCAGTTGATTGCAGGTAAGTCATAGCTGGCCAAATCTCAGAGTTTAAGATGAAAATAATCAAAAATGTACCACTTATATAAGGCAGAAACAAAGTATCACTGAATTAAAACTACCCACACTTATCACTGGCTATGCAGGAATTCTAACAAGCATTAACTGAAAAAAAACAGAGCCACAACTTCCAGCTAGGTAGGATTCAATGCAACACAAATAAATCAATTTAAATGCTGTATTATTTAAAAAAAGGTGCAGATAAGGATTTACTTAAATTCGCTTATACATCCAGTTGATTGCAGGTAAGTCATAGCTGGCCAAATCTCAGAGTGTAAGCAGAAAATAATCCAAAATGTACCACTTTTATAAGGCAGAAACAGAATATAAATTAACTGAAACTACCCCCACTTATCACTGGCTATGCAGGAATACTAACAAACATTAACTGAAAAAACAGAGCTACAACTTCCACCTACATAGTATGCAATGCAACACAAGTAAATCAATCTAAAGGCTGTATTATTTGAAAAAAAGTGCAGATAAAGATTTACTTAAATTCACTTATAGTCCAGTTTATTGCAGGTAGGTCTTAGACGGCCAAAGCTAAGAGGTTAAGCAGAAAATAATCCAAAATGTACCACTTATATAAGGCAGAAACCGAATATCAATTAATTGAAACTACCCCCACTTTTCACTGGCTATGCGGGAATTTTACCAAGCATTAACTGAAAAAACAGAGCCACAACTTCCAGCTAAATAGTGCAATACAAATAAATCAATTTAAATGCTGTATTATTTGAAAAAAGTGCAGATAAAGATTTACTTAAATTCTTTTATACGTCCACTAGATTGCAGGAAGGTCTTAGCCTGCCAAAGCTCAGAGTTTAAGCAGAAAATAATTCAAAATGTACCACTTATATAAGGCATAAATCGAATATCACGGAATTGAAACTACCTCCACTTATCATTGGCTATGCAGGAATTATAACAAGAATTAACTGAAAAAAACAGAGCCACATCTTCCAGCTAGATAGTATTCAATGCAGCACAAATAAATCAATTTAAATGGTGTACTATTTGAAAAAAGTGCAGATAAAGATTTACTTAAATTAACATATAAATCCAGTTGATTGCAAATAAGTCACAGCCAGCCAAAGCTCAGAGTTTAAGCGGAAAATAATCCAAAATGTACCACTTTTATAAGGCAAAAACCAAATATAAATGAACTGAAACCACCCCCACATAGCACTACTATGCAGGAATTCTAACAAGCATTAACTAAACAAACAGAGCCACAACTTCCAGCTAGATAGTATTCAATGCAACACAATTAAATCATTTTAAATGCTGTATTATTTCAAAAAAAGTGCAGATAAAAATTTAATTAAATTCACTGATACATCCAGTTGATTGCAAATAGGTCTTAGCCAGCCAAAGCTCAGAGTTTAAGCCGAAAATAATCCAAAATGTATCACTTATATAAGGCAGGAACCGAATATCAATAAACTGAAACTACCCGCACTTATCACTGGCTATGAGGAAATTATAACAAGCATTAACTGGAAAAATAGAGCCACAAAATCCAGCTATATAGTATTCAATGCAATACAATAAATCAATTTAAATGCTGTATTATTTGAAAAAAGTGCAGATAAAGATTTACTTAAATTAACTTATACATCCAGTTTATTTTCCAAAGCTCAAAGTTTAAGTAGAAAATAATCTAAAATGTACCACTTATATAAGGCAGAAACGGAATATCAATGAATTGAAACTACCCCAACTTATCACTGGCTATGCAAGAATTTTAACAACATTTAACTGAAAAAACAGAGGCACAACTTCCAGCTAGATAGTATTCAATGCAACACAAATAAATCAATTTAAATGCTGTATCATTTAAAAAAAAAGTGCAGAAAAAGATTTACTTAAATTCACTTATACGGCCAGTTGATTGCAGGTAGGTCTTAGCTAGCCAAAGCTCAGAGTTTTAGCAGAAAATAATCCAAAATGTACCACTAATATAAGGCAGAAAATGAATATCAATGAATTTAAAATTCCTGTACTTATCACTGGCTATGCAGGAATTCTAGCAAGCATTAACTGAAAAAACAAAGACAAAACATCCAGCTAGATAGTATTCAATGCAACACAAATAAGTCAATTTAAATGCTGTATTATTTGAAAAAAAGTGCAGATAAAGGTTTAATTAAATTCACGTATACATCCGGTTGACTGCAGGTAGGCCTTAGCCAGCTAAAGCTAAGAGTTTAAGCAGAAAATAATCCAAAACGTACCACTAATATAAAGCAGAAACCGAATATCATGGAATACACACTACCCACACTTATCACTAGCTATGCAGGAATTCTAACAAGCATTAACTGAAAAAACAGAGCCACAACTTCCAGCTAGATAGTATTGAATGCAACACATATAAATCAATTTAAATGCTGTATTATTTGAAAAAAGTGCAGATAAAGATTTACTTAAATTCACTTATACGTCCAGTTGATTGCAGGTAGGTCTTAGCCGGCCAAAGCTCAGAGGTTAAGCAGAAAATAATCCAAAATGTACCACTTATATAAGGCAGAAACCGAATATCAATGAATTGAAACTACCCACACTTTTCACTGGCTATGCAGGTATTTTAACAAGCATTAACTAAAAAAACAGAGCCACAACTTCCAGATAGATAGTATTCAATGCAATACAAATAAATAAATTTAAATGCTGTACTATTTGAAAAATGTGCAGATAAAGATTTACTTAAATTCACTTATACATCCAGTTGATTGCAGGTAAGTCATAGCCAGCAAAAGCTCAGAGTTTAAGCAGAAAATAATCCAAAATGTACCACTTTTATAAGGTATAAACCGAATATAAATGAACTGAGACCACTCCTACATAACACTGCAATGCAGGAATTCTAACAAGCATGAACTAAACAAACAGAGCCAAAACTTTCAGCTAGATAGTATTCAATGCAACACAATTAAATCATTTTAAATGCTGTATTATTTGAAAAAAGTGCAGATAAAAATTTACTTAAATTCAATGATACGTCCAGTTGATTGCAGATATGTCTTAGCCAGCCAAAGCACAGAGTTTAAGCCGAAAATAATCCAAAATGTATCCCTTATATAAGGCAGGAACCGAATATCAATAAACTGAAACTACCCCCTCTCATCACTGGCTATGAGGGAATTCTAACAAGCATTAACTGAAAAAACAGAGCCACAAATTCCAGCTATATAGTATTCAATGCAATACAAATAAGTCAATTTAAATGCAGTATTATTTGAAAAAAGTGCAGATAAAGATTGACATAAATCCAAGTATACATCCAGTTGATTGCAAGTAGGTCTTAGCCAGCCAAAACTTTGAGTTTAAGCAGAACATAATCCAAAATGTACCACTAATATAAAGCAGAAACCAAATATTATGGAATTCAAACTACCCACACTTATCACTGGCTATGCAGGAATTCTAACAAGCATTAACTGAAAAAACAGAGCCACAACTTCCAGCTAGATAGTATTCAATGCAACACAAATAAATCAATTTAAATGGTGTATTATTTAAAAAAAGGTGCAGATAAGGATTTACTTAAATTCGCTTATACATCCAGTTGATTGCAGGTAAGTCATAGCTGGCCAAATCTCAGAGTGTAAGCAGAAAATAATCCAAAATGTACCACTTTTATAAGGCAGAAACAGAATATAAATGAACTGAAACTACCCCCACTTATCACTGGCTATGCAGGAATACTAACAAACATTAACTGAAAAAACAGAGCCACAACTTCCACCTACATAGTATTCAATGCAACACAAGTAAATCAATCTAAATGCTGTATTATTTGGAAAAAGGGCAGATAAAGATTTACTTAAATTCACTTATAGTCCAGTTTATTGCAGGTAGGTCTTAGACGGCCAAAGCTAAGAGTTTAAGCAGAAAATAATCCTAAATGTACCACTTATATAAGGCAGAAAAAGAATATCAATTAATTGAATCTACCCCCACTTATGACTGGCTATGTAGGAATTCTAACAAGCATTAACTGAAAAAACAGATCCACATTTTTCAGCAAGATAGTATTCAATGTAACAAAAATAAATCAATTTAAATGCTGTATTATTTGAAAAAAGTGCAGATAAAGATTTACTTAAATTCACTTATAAGTCCAGTTTATTGCAGGAAGATCTTAGACGGCCAAAGCTAAGAGTTTAAGCAGAAAATAATCCTAAATGTACCACTTATATAAGGCAGAAAAAGAATATCAATTAATTGAATCTACCCCCACTTATGACTGGCTATGTAGGAATTCTAACAATCATTAACTGAGAATCAGATCCACATTTTTCAGCAAGATGGTATTCAATGTAACAAAAATAAATCAATTTAAATGCTGTATTATTTGAAAAAAAGTGCAGATAAAGATTTACTTGAATTCACTTATAAGTCCAGTTGATTGCAGGAAGATCTTAGCCAGCCAAAGCTCCGAGTTTAAGCTAAAAAGAGTCCAAAATGTACCACTTATATAAGGCAGAAACTGAATATGAATGAATTGAAATTACCACCACTTATCACCAGCTATACATGAATTCTAGCAAACATTAATTGAAAAAAACAGAGCCACAACTTCCAGCCAGATAGTATTCAATACAGCACAAATGAATATATTTAAATGCTGTATTATTTAAAAAAAGTGCAGATAAAGATTTACTTAAATTCACTTATACATCCAGTTAACTGCTGGTAGGTCTTAGACGGCCAAAGCTCAGAGTTTAAGCAGAAAATAATCCTAATTGTACCACTTATATAAGGCAGAAACAGAATATCAATGAATTGAATCTACCCCCACTTATGACTGGCTATGCAGGAATTCTAGCAAGCATTAACTGAAAAAACAAAACCAGAACTTCCAGCTAGGTAGTATTCAATGCAACACAGATAAATCAATTTAAATGCGGTATTATTTGAAAAAAGTGCAAATAAAGATTTACTTAAATTCACTTATACGTCCAGTTGATTGCAGGTAGATCATAGCCGGCCAAGGCTCAGAGTTTAAGCAGAAAACAATCCAAAATGTATCACTTATTAAAGGCAGAAACTGAATATCAATGAATTGAAAGTACCATCACTTATCACTGGCTATGCAGCAATTCTAACAAGCATTAACTAAAAAACAGAACCACAACTTCCAGCTAGATAGTATTCAAAGCAACACAAATAATCAATTTAAATGCGGTATTATTTAAAAAAAGTGCAGATAAATATTTACATAAATTCACTTATACGTCCAGTTGATTGCAGGTAGGTCTTAGCCGGCCAAAGCTCAGAGTTTAAGCAGAAAATAATCCAAAATGTATAACTTATGCAAGGCAGAAACTGAATATCAATGAATTGAAACTACCCCCACTTATCACTGCCTATACAGGAATACTAACCAGCATTAAATGAAAGAACAGAGCCACAACTTCCAGCTACATAGTATTCAAAGCAATACAAATAAATCAATTTAAATGCTGTATTATTTGAAAAAAATGCGGATAAAAAGTTTTTTAAATTCACTTATGCATCCAGTTGATTGCAGGTAGGTCTTATCCGGACAAAGGTTAGAGTTTAATCAGAAAATAATTCAAAATGTACCACTTATAAAAGGCAGAAACTGAATATCAATGAATTGAAACTACCCCCACTTATCACTAGCTATGCAGGAATTATAACAAGCATTAACTAAAAAAACAGAGCCAACACTTCTAGCTAGACAGTATTCAATATAACACCAATACATAAATTTAAATGATGTATTATTTGAAAAAAATTGCAGATAAAAATTTACTTAAATTCACCTATACATCCAGTTGATTGCAGGTAGGCCTTAGACGGCCAAAGCTCAGAGTTTAAGCAGAAAATAGTCCAAAATGTACTATTTATATAAGCAAAAACCGAATATCAATGAAGTGAAACTACCCCACCTTATCACAGGCTATGCAGGAATTTTAACAAGCTTTAACTGAAAAAACAGAGCCACAACTTCCAACTAGATAGTATTCAATGCAACACAATTAAATAATTTTAAATGCTGTATTATTTGAAAAAAGTGCATACAAAAATTTACTTAAATTCAATTATACGTCCAGTTGATTGCAGATATGTCTTAGCCAGCCAAAGCACAGAGTTTAAGCCGAAAATAATCCAAAATGTATCACTTATATAAGGCAGGAACCGAATATCAATAAACTGAAACTACCCCCTCTTATCACTGGCTATGAGGGAATTCTAACAAGCATTAACTGAAAAAACAGAGCCACAAATTCCAGCTATATAGTATTCAATGCAATACAAATAAGTCAATTTAAATGCAGTATTATTTGAAAAAAGTGCAGATAAAGATTGACTTAAATCCAAGTATACATCCAGTTGATTGCAAGT
Organism: Protopterus annectens; assembly: GCF_019279795.1. Lineage (NCBI taxonomy): Eukaryota > Metazoa > Chordata > Ceratodontiformes > Protopteridae > Protopterus > Protopterus annectens. Next base: position 1,118,433,557 of record NC_056747.1, on the reverse strand, counting down.
AGGTCTTAGCCAGCCAAAACTTTGAGTTTAAGCAGAACATAATCCAAAATGTACCACTAATATAAAGCAGAAACCGAATATCATGGAATTCAAACTACCCACACTTATCACTGGCTATGCAGGAATTTTAACAAGCTTTAACTGAAAAAAACAGAACCACAACTTCCATTTGATAGTATTCAATGCAGCACAAATAAATCAACTTAAATGCTGTATTATTTGAAAAAAGTACAGACAAAGATTTACATACATTCACTTATAAGTCCAGCTGATTCCTGGTAGGTCTTAGCCAGCCAATGTTCAGAGATTAAGCAGAAAATAATTCAAAATGTACAACTTACATAAGGCAGAAACCGAATATCAATGTATTGAAAGTACCCCTACTTATCATTGGCTATGCAGGAATTCTACCAAGCATTAACTGAAAATACAGAGCAACAACTTCCAGCTAGATAGTATTCAATGAAACAAATAAATCAATTTAAATGCTGTATTATTTCAAAAAAAGTGCAGATAAAGATTTACTTAAATTCACTTATATGTCCAGTTGATTGCAGGTAAGTCATAGCCGGCCAAATCTCAGAGTTTAAGCTGAAAATAATCAAAAATGTACCACTTATATAAGGCAGAAACAAAGTATCACTGAATTAAAACTACCCACACTTATCACTGGCTATGCAGGAATTCTAACAAGCATTAACTGAAAAAAAACAGAGCCACAACTTCCAGCTAGATAGGATTCAATGCAACACAAATAAATCAATTTAAATGCTATATTATTTAAAAAAAGGTGCAGATAAGGATTTACTTAAATTCGCTTATACATCCAGTTGATTGTAGGTAAGTCATAGCTGGCCAAATCTCAGAGTGTAAGCAGAAAATAATCCAAAATGTACCACTTTTATAAGGCAGAAACAGAATATAAATGAACTGAAACTACCCCCACTTATCACTGGCTATGCAGGAATACTAACAAACATTAACTGAAAAAACAGAGCCACAACTTCCACCTACATAGTATTCAATGCAACACAAGTAAATCAATCTAAATGCTGTATTATTTGAAAAAAGTGCAGATAAAGATTTACTTAAATTCACTTATAGCCCAGTTTATTGTAGGTAGGTCTTAGACGGCCAAAGTTAAGAGTTTAAGCAGAAAATAATCCTAAATGTACCACTTATATAAGGCAGAAAAAGAATATCAATTAATTGAATCTACCCCCACTTATGACTGGCTATGTAGGAATTCTAACAAGCATTAACTGAAAAAACAGATCCACATTTTTCAGCAAGATAGTATTCAATGTAACAAAAATAAATCAATTTAAATGCTGTATTATTTGAAAAAAGTGCAGATAAAGATTTACTTAAATTCACTTATGAGTCCAGTTGATTGCAGGAAGATCTTAGCCAGCCAAAGCTCCGAGTTTAAGCTGAAAAGAGTCCAAAATGTACCACTTATATAAGGCAGAAACTGAATATGAATGAATTGAAATTACCACCACTTATCACCAGCTATACATGAATTATAGCAAACATTAATTGAAAAAAACAGAGCCACAACTTCCAGCTAGATAGTATTCAATACAGCACAAATTAATATATTTAAATGCTGTATTATTTTAAAAAAGTGCAGATAAAGATTTACTGAAATTCACTTATACATCCAGTTAACTGCTGGTGGTCTTAGACGGCCAAAGCTCAGAGTTTAAGCAGAAAATAATCCTAATTGTACCACTTATATAAGGCAGAAACAGAATATCAATGAATTGAATCTACCCCCACTTATGACTGGCTATGCAGGAATTCTAGCAAGCATTAACTGAAAAAACAAAACCAGAACTTCCAGCTAGGTAGTATTCAATGCAACACAGATAAATCAATTTAAATGCAGTATTATTTGAAAAAAGTGCAAATAAAGATTTACTTAAATTCACTTATACGTCCAGTTGATTGCAGGTAGATCATAGCTGGCCAAGGCTCAGAGTTTAAGCAGAAAACAATCCAAAATGTATCACTTATTAAAGGCAGAAACTGAATATCAATGAATTGAAAGTACCATCACTTATCACTGGCTATGCAGCAATTCTAACAAGCATTAACTAAAAAACAGAACCACAACTTCCAGCTAGATAGTATTCAAAGCAACACAAATAATCAATTTAAATGCGGTAATATTTAAAAAAAGTGCAGATAAATATTTACATAAATTCACTTATACGTCCAGTTGATTGCAGATAGGTCTTAGCTGGCCAAAGCTCAGAGTTTAAGCAGAAAATAATCCAAAATGTATAACTTATGCAAGGCAGAAACCGAATATCAATGAATTGAAACTACCCCCACTTATCACTGCCTATACAGGAATACTAACCAGCATTAAATGAAAGAACAGAGCCACAACTTTCAGCCACATAGTATTCAAAGCAATACAAATAAATCAATTTAAATGCTGTATTATTTGAAAAAAATGTGGATAAAAAGTTTTTTAAATTCACTTATGCATCCAGTTGATTGCAGGTAGGTCTTATCTGGACAAAGGTTAGAGTTTAATCAGAAAATAATCCAAAATGTACCACTTATAAAAGGCAGAAACCGAATATCAATGAATTGAAACTACCCCCACTTATCACTAGCTATGCAGGAATTATAACAAGCATTAACTAAAAAAACAGAGCCAACACTTCTAGCTAGACAGTATTCAATATTACACAAATACATAAATTTAAATGATGTATTATTTGAAAAAATTGCAGATAAAAATTTACTTAAATTCACTTATACATCCAGTTGATTGCAGGTAGGCCTTAGACGGCCAAAGCTCAGAGTTTAAGCAGAAAATAGTCCAAAATGTACCACTTATATAAGCAAAAACCGAATATCAATGAAGTGAAACTACCCCACCTTATCACTGGCTATGCAGGAATTTTAACAAGCTTTAACTGAAAAAACAGAGCCACAACTTCCAGGTATATAGTATTCAATGCACTACAATAAATCAATTTAAATGCTGTATTATTTGAAAAAAGTGCAGATAAAGATTTACTTAAATTAACTTATATGTCCAGTTGATTGCAGGTAGGTCTTAGCTAGCCAAAGCTCAGAGTTTTAGCAGAAAATAATCCAAAATGTACCACTTATATAAGGCAGAAAATGCATATCAATGAATTTAAAATTCCTGTACTTATCACTAGCTATGCAGGAATTCTAGCAAGCATTAACTGAAAAAACAAAGCCAGAACTTCCAGCTAGATAGTATTCAATGCAACACAAATAAATCAATTTAAATGCTGTATTATTTGAAAAAAAGTGCAGATAAAGGTTTACTTAAATTCACTTATACGTCCAGTTGATTGAAGGTAGGTCTTAGCCTGCCAAGGCTAAGAGTTTAAGCAGAAAATAATCCAAACTGTATCACTTATATAAGGCAGGAACCGAATATCAATAAAGTGAAACTACCCCCACTTATCACTGGCTATGAAGGAATTCTAACAAGCATTAACTGAAAAGATAGAGCCACAAATTCCAGCTATATAGTATTCAATGCAACACAAACAAATCAATTTAAATGCAGTATTATTTGAAAAAAGTGCAGATAAAGATTGACTTAAATTCACGTATATGCCCAGTTGATTGCAGGTAGGTCTTAGCCAGCCAAAGCTAAGAGTTTAAGCAGAAAATAATCCAAAATGTAAGACTAATATAAAGCAGAAACTGAATATCATGGAATACACGCTACCCACACTTATCACTGGCTATGCAGGAATTCTAACAAGCATTAACTGAAAAAACAGAGCAACAACTTCCAGCTAGATAGTATTCAATGAAACACAAATAAATCAATTTAAATGCTGTACTATTTCAAAAAACTGCAGATAAAGATTTACTTAAATTCACTTATATGTCCAGTTAATTGCAGGTAAGTCATAGCCAGCAAAAGCTCAGAGTTTAAGCTGAAAATAATCAAAAATGTACCACTTATATAAGGCAGAAACCGAATATCAATGAATTGAAACTACCCGCACTTTTCACTGGCTATGCAGGTATTCTAACAAGCATTAACTAAAAAAACAGAGCCACAACTTCCAGCTAGATAGTATTCAATGCAACACAAATAAATCAATTTAAATGCTGTATTATTTGAAAAAGTGCAGATAAAGATTTACTTAAATTCACTTATACATCCAGTTGATTGCAGGTATGTCTTAGCCAGCCAAAGCTCAGAGTTTAAGCAGAAAATAATCCAAAATGTACCACTTATATAAGGCAGAAACCGAATATCAATGAAATGAAACTACCCCACTTATCACTGGCTATGCAGGAATTCTAACAAGCATTAACTGAAAAAACAGAGCCACAACTTCCAGCTATATAGTATTCAATGCAACACAAATAAATCAATTTAAATGCTGTATTATTTGAAAGAAGTGCAGATAAAGATTTACTTAATTTCACTTATAAATCCAGTTGATTGCAGAGAAGTCTTAGCCAGCCAAAGCACAGAGTTTTAGCAGAAAATAATCCAAAATGTACCACTTACATAAGGCAGAAACAGAATATCAATAAAATGAAACTACCACCACTTATCATTGGCTTTGCAGGAATTCTAACAAGCATTAACTGAAAAAACAGAGCCACAACTTCCAGCTAGATAGTATTCAATGCAATACAAATAAGTCAATTTAAATGCAGTGTTATTTGAAAACAGTGCAGATAAAGATTTACTTAAATTCACTTATACATCCAGTTGATTGCAAGTAGGTCTTAGCCAGCCAAAGCTCAGAGTTTAAGCAGAAAATAATCCAAAATGTACCACTTATATAAGGCAGAAACCGAATATCAATGAATTGAAACTACCCGCACTTTTCACTGGCTATGCAGGTATTTTAACAAGCATTAACTAAAAAAACAGAGCCACAACTTCCAGATAGATAGTATTCAATGCAATACAAATAAATCAATTTAAATGCTGTATTATTTAAAAAAGTGCAGATAAAGATTTACTTAAATTCACTTATAAGTCCAGTTGATTGCAGGTAGGTCTTAGCCAGCCAAAGCTCAGAGTTTAAGCAGAAAATAATCCAAAATGTACCACTTATATAAGGCAGAAACCGAATATCAATGAATTGAAACTACCCCACTTATCACTGGCTATGCAGGAATTCTAACAAGCATTAACTAAAAAAACAGAGCCACAACTTCCAGCTAGATAGTATTCAATGCAACACAAATAAATCAATTTAAATGCTGTATTATTTGAAAAAGTGCAGATAAAGATTTACTTAAATTCACTTATACTTCCAGTTGATTGCAGGTAGGTCTAAGCTGACCAAATCTCAGAGTTTAAGCAGAAAATAATCAAAAACTGTACCACTTATATATGGCAGAAACAGAATATCAATGAATTGAAACTACCCCCACTTTTCACTGGCTATGAGGGGAACTTTAACAATCATTAAATGAAAAACAGAGCCACAACTTTCAGCTAGATAGTATTCAATTCAATACAAATAAATCAATTTAAACTCTGTATTATTTGAAAAAAGTGCAGATAAAGATATGGTTAAATTCATTTATACATCCAATAGATTGCAGGTAGGGCTTAGTCTGCTAAAGCTCAGAGTTTAAGCAGAAAATAATCCAAAATGTACCACTTATATACGGCATAAACTGAATATCACTGAATTTAAAATACCACCACTTATCACTGGCTCTGCAGGAATTCTAATAAGCATTAACTGAAAAAAACAGAGCCACAACTTCCAGATAGATAGTATTCAATGCAACACAAATCAATTAAAATTCTGTATTATTTAAAAAAGGTGCAGATAAGGATTTGCTTAAATTCACTTATACATCCATTTAATTGCAGGATAGTCATAGTCGGCCAAAGTTCAGAGTTTAAGCAGAAAATAATCCAAAATGTACCACTTTTATAAGGCAGAAACAGAATATAAATGAACTGAAACTACCCCCACTTATCACTGCTATGCAGGAATTCTAACAAGCATTAACTGAACAAACAGAGCCACAACTTCCAGCTAGATAGTATTCAAGGCAACACAAAAGTATCAATTTAAATGCTTTATTATTTAAAAAAAGTGCAGATAAAGATTTACTTAAATTCACTTCTACGTCCAGTTGATTGCAGGTAGGTCATAGCTGGCCACAGCACAGCATTTAAGCAGAAAACAAACCAAAATGTATCACTTATATAAGGCAGAAACTGAATATCAGTGAACTGAAAATACCCACACTTATCACTGGCTATGCAGGAATTCTAACAAACATTAACAGAAAAACAGAGCCACAACTTCCAGCTAGATAGTATTCAAAGCAACACAAATAAGTCAATTTAAATGTTGTATTATATGAAAAAAGTGCAGATAATGATTTACTTAAATTCACTTATATGTCCAGTTGATTGCAGGCAGGTCCTTGCCTCCCAAAGCTCAGAGTTTAAGCAGAAAATAATCCAAAATGTATAACTTATGCATTAAATGAAAAAACAGAGCCACAACTTCCAGCTAGATAGTATTCAATGCAACACAAATAAATCAATTTAAATGCTGTATTATTTGAAAAAAGTGCAAATAAAGATTTACTTAAATTCAATAATACGTCCATTTGATTGCAGGTTGGTCTTAGCCGGCCAAAGCTCAGAGTTTAAGCAGAAAATAATGCAAAAATGTACCACTTATATAAGGCAGAAACTGAATATCATTTAATTGAATCTATCCACACTTATCACTGGCTATGCAGGAATGCTAAAAAGCATTAACTAAAAAAACAGAGCCACAACTTCCAGCTAGACAGTATTCAATGTAACACAAACAAAATTGATTTAAAAGCTGTATTATTTGAAAAAGGTGCAGATAAACATTTACTTAAATTAAATTATATATCCAGTTGATTGCAGATAGGTCTTAACTGGCCAAAGCTCAGAGTTTAAGCAGAAAATAATCCAAAATGTACCACTTATATAAGGCAGAAATCGAATAGCAATGAATTCAAACTAGCCCCACTTATCACTGGGTAGGCAGGAATTCAAACAAGCATCAACTGAAAAAAGTAGAGCCACAACTTCCAGCTAGATAGTATTCAATGCAACACAAATAAATCACTTTAAATGCTGTATTATTTGAAAAAAGTGCAGCTAAGGATGTACCTAAATTCATTTATACATCCAGCTGATTGCAGTTAGGTCTTAGTCAGCCAAACCTCAGAGTTTAAGCAGAAAATAATCCAAAATGTACCAGCTATATAAGGCAGAAATTGAATACCAATGACATGAAACTACCCTCACTTGTCACTGGCTCTGCAGGAATTTTAACAAGCATTAACTGAAAAAAAATGAGCCACAACTTCCAGCTAGATAGTATTCAATGCAACACAAATAAATAAATTTAAATGCTGTATTTTTTGAAAAAAGTGCAGATAAAGATTTACTTAAATTCCCTTACATGTCCAGTTGATTGCAGGTAGGTCTTAGACGGCCAAAGTTCAGATTTTAAGCAGAAAATAACCCAAAATGTCTACTTATGTAAGACAGAAACTGAATATCATTGAATTGAAACTACCTCCACTTATCACTGGCTATGCAGGAATTCTAACAAGCATTAACTGAAATAACAGAGCCACAACTTTCAGCTACATAGTATTCAATGCAATAGATATAAATCAATTTAAATGCTGTATTTTTTGAAAAAAGTGCAGATAAAGATTTACTTAAATTCACATATACGTCCAGTTGAATGCAAGCAGGTGATAGTTGGCCAAAGCTCAGAGATTAAGCAGAAAATAATCCAAAATGTACCACTTATATAAGGCAGAAATCGAATAGCAATGAATTCAAACTAGCCCCACTTATCACTGGCTAGGCAGGAATTCAAACAAGCATCAACTGAAAAAAGTAGAGCCACAACTTCCAGCTAGATAGTATTCAATGCAACACAAATAAATCACTTTAAATGCTGTATTATTTGAAAAAAGTGCAGATAAGGATGTACCTAAATTCATTTATACATCCAGCTGATTGCAGTTAGGTCTTAGCCCGCCAAACCTCAGAGTTTAAGCAGAAAATAATCCAAAATGTACCACTTATATAAGGCAGAAACTGAATATCAATGAATTGAAACTACCCCCACTTATCACTGGCTATGCAAGAATTCTAACAAGCATTAACTGAAAAAACAGAGCCACAACTTCCAGCTAGATAGTATTCAATGCAACACAAATAAATAAATTTAAATGCTGTATTATTTGAAAAAGTGCAGATAAAGATTCACTTAAATTCACTTATACGTACAGTTGATTGCAGGTTGGTCTTAGCTGGCCAAAGCTCAGAAAATAATCCAAAATGTACCACCTATATAAGGCAGAAATTGAATACCAATGACATGAAACTACCCCCACTTGTCACTGGCTCTGCAGGAATTCTAACAAGCATTAACTGAAAAAAATGAGCCACAACTTCCAGCTAGATAGTATTCAATGCAACACAAATAAATAAATTTAAATGCTGTATTTTTTGAAAAAAGTGCAGATAAAGATTTACTTAAATTACCTTACATGTCCAGTTGATTGCAGGTAGGTCTTAGACGGCCAAAGTTCAGATTTTAAGCAGAAAATAACCCAAAATGTCCACTTATGTAAGACAGAAACTGAATATCATTGAATTGAAACTACCTCCACTTATCACTGGCTATGCAGGAATTCTAACAAGCATTAACTGAAATAACAGAGCCACAACTTTCGGCTACATAGTATTCAATGCAATAGATATAAATCAATTTAAATGCTGTATTTTTTGAAAAAAGTGCAGATAAAGATTTACTTAAATTCACATATAAGTCCAGTTGAATGCAAGTAGGTGATAGCTGGCCAAAGCTCAGAGATTAAGCAGAAAATAATCCAAAATGTACCACTTATACAAAGCAGAAACCGAATATCAGTGAATTGAAACTACCCCACTTATCACTGGCTATACAGGAATTCAAACAAGCATTAACTGAAAAAACAGAGGCACAACTTCCAGCTAGATAGTATTCATTGCAACACAATTAAATCATTTTAAATGCTGTATTATTTTCAAAAAAGTGCAGCCAAAGATTTACTTAAATTCACTGATACATCCAGTTGATTGTAGGTAGGTCTTAGCCCATCAAAACTCAGAGTTTAAGCTGAAAATAATGCAAAATGTATCACTTATATAAGGCAGAAACCGAATACCACTGAATTTAAACTAAACTAAACCCACTTATCACTGGCTATGCAGAAATTCTAAAAAGCATTAACTGAAAAAAAAACAGAGCCAAAACATCCAGCTAGATAGCATTCAATGCAACACAAATAAATCAATGTAAATGCGGTATTATTTGAAAAAATTGCAGGTAAAGATTGACTTAAATTCACGTCAACGTCCAGATGATTGCAGGTAGGTCTTAGCTGGACAAAGCTCAGAGTTTAAGCAGAAAATAATCCAAAATGTACCACTTATATAATGCAAAAACCGAATGTCAATGAATTGAAACTACCCCCACTTATCACTTGTTATCCAGGAAGTCTAACAACCATTAACTGAAAAAACAGAGCCACAACTTCCAGCTAGATAGTATTCAGTGCAACACAAATAAATCAATTTAAATGCTGTATTATTTGAAAAAAAGTGCAGATAAAGATTTACTTAAATTCACTTATACATCCAGTTGATTGCAGGTAGGTCATAGCCGGCCAAAGCTCAGAGACTAAGCAGAAAATATTCCAAAATGTACCACTTATATAAGGAAGAAACCGAATATCAATGAATTGAAACTACCCCCACTTATCACTGGCTGAGCAGGAATTCTAACAAGCATTAACTGAAAAAACAGTGCCACAGCTTCCAGCTAGACAGTATTCAATGCAACACAAATAAATCAATTTAAATGTATTATTTGAAAAGAAGTGCGGATAAAGATTTACTTAAATTCACTTCTACGTACAGTTGATTGCAGGTAGGTGTTCGCCGGCCAAAGCTTAGAGTTTAAGCAGAAAATAATCATAAATGTACCACTTATATAAGGCAGAAACCGAACATCAATGAACTGAAATGACCCCAAGTTATCACTGGCTATGCAGGAATTCTAACAAGCATTAACTGAAAAAAACAGGGCCACAACTTCCAGCTAGATAGTATTCAATGCAACACAAATAAATCAATTTAAATGCTGTATTATTTGTAAAAAAGTGCAGATAAAGATTTACTTAAATTCATTTATACATCCACTTGATTGCAGGTAGGTCTTAGCCAGCCAAACCTCAGAGTTTAAGAAGATATAATCCAAAATGTACCACTTATATAAGGCAAAAACTGAATATCAATGAATTGAAACTAGCCCACTTATCACTTACTATGCAGGAATTCTAACAAGCATTAACTGAAAAAACAGAGCCACAACTTCCAGCTAGATAGTATTCAATGTAACACAAATAAATCAATTTAAATGCTGTATTATTTGAAAAAAGTGCAGATAAAGATTTACTTAAATTCAATAATATGTCCATTTGATTGCAGTTTGGTCTTAGCTGGCCAAAGCTCAGAGTTTAAGCAGAAAATAATACAAAAATGTACCACTTATATAAGGCAGAAACTGAATATCATTGAATTGAATCTACCCACACTTATCACTGGCTATGCAGGAATGCTAAAAAGCATTAACTAAAAAAAAGAGCCACAACTTCCAGCTAGACAGTATTCAATGTAACACAAATAAATTGATTTAAATGCTGTATTATTTGAAAAAAGTGCAGATAAATATTTACTTAAATTAAATTATACGTCCAGTTGAATGCAGGTAGGTCTTAACTGGCCAAAACTCAGAGTTTAAGCAGAAAATAATCCAAAATGTACCACTTATATAAGGCAGAAATCGAACAGCAATGAATTCAAACTAGCCCCACTTATCACTGGCTAGGCAAGAATTCAAACAAGCATTAACTGAAAAAACAGAGCCACAACTTCCAGCTAGATAGTATTCAATGCAACACACATAAATCACTTTAAATGCTGTATTATTTGAAAAAAGTTCAGATAAGGATCTACTTAAATTCATTTATACATCCAGTTGATTGCAGTTAGGTCTTAGCCAGCCAAACCTCAGAGTTTAAGCAGAAAATAATCCAAAATGTACCACTTATATAAGGCAGAAACCGAATATCAATGAATTGAAACTACCCCCACTTATCACTGGCTATGCAGGAATTCTCAAAAATAGCAAACGGAACCGCAAGCAAAGCAAACCAAGCCAGGTACAAACTGCCAAATGGTGTTAAAATAAAAAGTCTGGTTTAATAAACTTAAGGGCTTTCGGAAGGTCCCGTGCCCTTCCTTCCTCAGAAGTAACAGACAAGCAAGTAAAAAAAACAGAGCCAAAACATCCAGTTAGATAGTATTCAATGCAACACAAATAAATCAATGTAAATGCGGTATTATTTGAAGAAAGTGCAGGTAAATATTGACTTAAATTCACATCAACGTCCAGAAGATTGCAGGTAGGTCTTAGCTGGCCAAAGCTCAGAGTTTAAGCAGAATATAACCCAATATGTACCACTTATGTAAGGCACAAACTGAATATCAATGAATTGAAACTACCTCCACTTATCACTGGCTATGCAGGAATTCTAACAAGCATTAACTGAAATAACAAAGCCACAACTCCCAGCTAGATATTATTCAATACAACATAAATAAATCAATTTAAATGCTGTATTATTTGAAAAAAGTGCACATAAAGATTTACTTAAATTCACTTCTATGTCTAGTTGATAGCAGGTAGGTATTAGCCGGCCAAAGCTTAGAGTTTAAGCAGAAAATAATCCTAAATGTACCACTTATATAAGGCAGAAACTGAGTATCACTGAATTAAAACTACCCCCACTTATCACTGGCTATGCAGGAATTCTAACAAGCATTAACTGAAAAAAAACTAGCCATAACCTTCGGCTAGATAGTAATCAATGCAACATAAATAAATAAACTTAAATGCTGTATTTGTTAGATTTTATTAATATAATGCTGAAATTAATTATGTTGTAAATATGCTGAAAGAAAAAGCTTGCTTAAATGCAGAAACAGAGTTTAGTAATATGTGATCAGCAGTCATACTAAATGACCATGGCTTGGAAAAGGAATCTGCTGAATGGACATTTTTCCCTTACAGACTTAAAAACAGGATGTATGCAAGAGCAAAAATACAAAATCTGCTTTTAAAGAATGGACATTTTTCCCTTACAGACTTAAAAACAGGATGTATTGCAAGAGCAAAAATACAAAATCTGCTTTTAAAGAATGGACAATGACACTGTGGCAATGTGTTTCCTTGTGTTTTCTATACAGCAAGCAGCAGCAAGCAAGTAAGCAGCTCCATATAATTTTTTCAGTGGCAAGCTAGCCTGCATTTGAACCTACAATCTGCAATTCGAACACAGGGGGAGTGATGGTAAGCCCTGCAGAGGGTCACTTCAGTCAAATTGAAGTAACTAACATTTGTACGTATGTGTAAATCCTAAACAGAAGTATTCCAGTTTATGCAGCTTGCAGTAGTAAAGTTTTTAAGACGTCTACAATCCGGAGTGAGACTAGTTCAAGAAATTCCCAGTGCCATAAATTCTTCAAGAAAAGGTGAATGTCCACTAGCACAGTAGTCCGCTGCCTGTTGTGCTTCATCAGCTTCTCAAGTGACTCTGAAAAATTTCTAGCCATCTACAATAACAGCTTGATCGCCTGTTTTCTTGCTAACTGGTAAGACTTTTTTTCTGTGTCACATATTTAGTGTGGATGATGTTAAACAGTTTGTATATTCTTAAGATAGTTTATTCATAGACAGTTTGTATATTAGACAGTATGGATATTATTTATAATTCATGCAGGAGTAAACCAAACTTTAGTAAATTGCTATGTTGGTATACACAGCACATTAGTAAATGTAAAACCTTATTAGGGCAGGTTGATAGTAAGGCATTATGCAAATGTATTACAATATTTGACTGGTATCTCCAAGAAAACCATGTGAAATATGACAAATGTTTAGTGTGTGCTTCAACAAAAACTGCACTTTGTGTATTATGCCATAAAAACGTATTGCATCATATTGCTAAAAAAATAGACTGTAAAGACAGATCTGTTCATGATAAAGAATTAACTAAGGGTAAAGTGTTTCCATTACAATCTGATGTTGAACAGTTATGTCCTGTCACCACGTGAGTCAAATCAGTTACTGATAGAACCTCTAGTACATTTTGTTACAAAGGAATGTAGTAAACTTCTAAAAGACAGACACAATGAGTTCAGGAAGCTTAGACAAGTTATACATACATCTTTTCAAAAGTGTATAGGAGTTTCAAATTCAGCAGAACAGCTTACTAAAGAATGTCAGAAAGACCATGCAACATTACTGGAAATTCACCAGCAGTTGCAGGATAAAGGAAATAAATTAGCTGAACTGACAAAGACTGGGAACTTCCTGCATACACAGCTAATCTGTGCAAAAGAAATATATTTTATAATATGTTTATGTTTTGAAAATGGTTAAACATACATGGTAGGATGGTAGGATCTGATGTCTGGACAAATCATGTTTAAATGTTTTACTTTCATTCGGTTAAAGCAAGACATTTATCAATAGTACAGTAAAATAGACCATATAACTGCTATTCTCATAGCATAGTCAAAAGGTACACAACAGTTTTAGCGTATAAAAATTAAATAAAAATAGTTACACAAAACAGTTCTAGTATATAAAATTAAATAAAAATAGTTAATAAGAATAAAAATTTAAAGTCACAAGACTGACATGCTTGTATAAAGATGTACAGATACAAGACAGACATGCATGTATGTTCTTTTCATCTAGAGTACATTTATTTACAATGCACAAAAGCAAAAGGCAGACAACAGCAAATATAAATAATATAAATATAAATGTGTTGGTTAAACTAATATCTATTTTGTTTTTTACAATTTATTTATAATTATATAGTAACACCAAACAGTTAAAGTTCTGAATTTTAAAAAGAAAATCACAGATGGTATTATTCAAACAGTTTTTGTAAAATTAATGGCAGGACAGTTAAATAGTTAAATAAATAAAAAAAATACTGAAATCCATGTAAGGTAATTGTAAAATGATGTCGATTTATGTAGTATAAATGCATAGTTATGCAAATCACAATCACATTAAAGGAAAAATGCCAAAAGAATTAACTATAGTTTACAGAATATAAAATGTGAGCTCAGACCTTCCTAGACTGAATGAATAGTTACAGGAAATGCTGGAAAGATAAGATAAACAACAAGACTGATTGCCAGATAAGTAGCTTGAGCTTTTCTAAAGCATCATTGTTATTAAAACATAATTGTTAAAATGTTTACAGGCAACACTATTTGGTAATTGTAATAAAATGTCACAATTGTGCATAGATGTCACTTATAATCTGTTTGCAAGTAAATGTTAAAAGGACAAAAAAAACTCAGTTGCATCAAGTACAGCCAGCAAATGGGCTATAGTATAGATACAGTTCAAATCAATTGTGCAGAAGGGTGTAAATACCTACTAATGATCAAATCAGATAAAAGTCCATAGTTTATTAGTAACCAAATAAGATAAATGTATGACCAAAGTGTTGGGCTGACATACATTCTATTCTCACAGCATAGGGCAGGAAAACAGTACTGAAGTACTATAGGGGGGAGGGTACTTTCTCAGTTTTACACTGACTGTATAAGCAGTACTGCACAAGGGTCTGAAATAAAGCTATAGAAAAAATAAACAAGGGTCTGAAATAAAACTACAGAAAAAATAAACAACAAGGGTCTGAAATAAAGCTACAGAAAAAATAAACAACAAGGGTCTAAAATAAAGCTAGAGGAAAAAATATTTCATTCCTTCTCGACAATACTCTTTTATGGGGGGAAAACAGGTATTAGTGTATTAGAAATACTGGTAAACTGGATTAAACCTGACAGGATAAGATATTTTACAAGTTGTTAATAGCTATCATAATGGTTATTATTGTATTGTTTAGTATTAAATTGTATTTACAACCGAAAAAACAGGTATTGGTGTATTAGAAATACTGGTAAACTGGATTAAACCTGACAGGATAAGATATTTTACAAGTTGTTAATAGCTATCATAATGGTTATTATTGTATTGTTTAGTACTAAATTGTATTTACAACCTGTTAAACTGTAAAGCTATACAAGAGATGGTTTAAGAAACAAGAGATGGCTTAAAATTGATTACAGCTATACAAAAGAGAGTAAAGATATGTAATAAAAATTGAACAAGATTGGTCACTATTTTTAATATGTTTTTTGGCAAAACAATGTTGGTATAAAAAAGCATCAATGTTTCTAATTGCTGAGTATGTAGTTTAAAATAACAGGACATATGGATTTGGTATCAGTTCCACTAGATATTTCTAAAGAGACAAACATTTTCCAAGATTTTGCTTAATATTAATGTTATTAAATTTGTAAGATTAGACTAAATGTACTTTACAGTCTTTGTATGTACAAATATAGAAAATTTCAGTACAAATAATAGTCTTTGTATGTACAAATGCAGAAAAATTCAGTACAAATGAAATTAATGTCTAGTAATGAATATGTGTGAAAAAAACATATTTAAAGAAAAAAATGGGTCCAGGGTACCTACTAGATTAAAATGCATAAATAGCAAACAGTCTGTGTAAATACATACTGATCAGGATACATTGTAATAAGTTCAAAAGTAATTTGTCAAGTTGTAATATCACTGGTTTTACCCCAGTAAAATAATTGCTTTCAAATATTTATTATCTAGGCTTAGTTCAGTATTTTACCAAGATGTTATTGAGCAGTTCAGAGACATGAACACAATGTGATGGTTAAAATGACATTAAAACTGTATATTTTCAGCAGTGTATAAATGCTTGCAGTAGCACATAGTTATTGTCTCTTATAGTTAATTCAACAGTTGCAAAGAGTTAATAAAACAGTTCTAAGTCATAAATTAAATTCTGTGATTGCACAAGAATAAATTGATCAAGTTAAAAAAAAAGTTGTTAAATACATTCAGTTTTGGTAGTAATACTTTAATATCATTGTATTAACTATGTAAAATTGCATTTTGATTTGTTGTATCAAACTAAAGGTTTATTTCTTAATGTGTTTTCTATATAAAATGTTTTGAGTATGTTTAAAAACAGAGGGAATTGTTAGATTTTATTAATATAATGCTGAAATTAATTATGTTGTAAATATGCTGAAAGAAAAAGCTTGCTTAAATGCAGAAACAGAGTTTAGTAATATGTGATCAGCAGTCATATTAAATGACCATGGCTTGGAAAAGGAATCTGCTGAATGGACATTTTTCCCTTGCAGACTTAAAAACAGGATGTATGCAAGAGCAAAAATACAAAATCTGCTTTTAAAGAATGGACATTTTTCCCTTACAGACTTAAAAACAGGATGTATGCAAGAGCAAAAATACAAAATCTGCTTTTAAAGAATGGACAATGACACTGGCAATGTGTTTCCTCAAAAATATGTTTTTCTGCATGGACAACAGGATATGCTTATCAGCATTGGCACAAGAACATATGTTCTTATACACAGATCCAAATAGAATACAGAACAATGTGTTTCCTCAAAAATATGTTTTTTTGCATGAACAACAGGACACTGTTACAGGATATTCACACTGTCAGAAAAGCTGGTCTCTTACAAGACATTGTTAAACAAGGAAGCTTAGTATTGTTCCTACAGGATAAGCAATTCTCCAAAATAGAATACCAAGAGGACTAAAACTGTATATAAAGAGCTGTATAAATCCAGTTATGTTAGAGGTATGGTAGGGACTCATTTGTCCTAAGGTAAATGTTATATCTCTCACATCATCTGTACTATATGAGAAGTAAAGTTGGAACAGTATTTTAACCTGCAACGTTTGTCCAATTTGATTTATTATAAAAGTTATTGGTTACTGCTCTTAAAGACAAGTGCTGCAAAGTATATTCTCTCATCAGTGTATATTCTGCAAGTTTCTGTATGCGACAGACTGTGAATGCAAATATAACCAGACTTTGAATTTTAGCAGAATCCAGCCAGCAAGACTGAGTGTCTTAAGAACACTTCAAATCCATCCCACAGCAAGTAAGCTCCAGCAAGCAGCAGCAAGCAATGAGATCAATGTAATTTTTTCAGTATTATTTGAAAAAAGTGCAGATAAAGATTTACTTAAATTCACTTATACATCCAGTTGATTGCAGGTAGGTCTAAGCTGGCCAAATCTCAGAGTTTAAGCAGAAAATAATCAAAAAATGTACCACTGATATAAGGCAGAAACAGAATATCAATGAATTGAAACTACCCCCACTTTTCACTGGCTATGAAGGAATTTTAACAATCATTAACTGAAAAACACAGCCACAACTTTCAGCTAGATAGTATTCAAGTCAATACAAATAAATCAATTTAAATGCTGTATTATTTGAAAAAAGTGCAGATAAAGATATAGTTAAATTCACTTATACATCCAATAGATTGCAGGAAGGCCTTAGTCTGCCAAAGCTAAGAGTTTAAGCAGAAAATAATCCAAAATGTACCACTTATATATGGCATAAACCAAATATCACTGAATTTAAAATACCACCACTTATCACTGGCTATGCCGGAATTCTAACAAGTATTAAGTGAAAAAAAACAGAGCCAGAATCTCCAGCTAGATAGTATTCAATGAAACACAAATAAATCAATTTAAATTCTGTATTATTTAAAAAAGGTGCACTTAAAGATTTACTTAAATTCGCTTACACATCCAGTTAATTGCAGGATAGTCACAGCCGGCGAAAGCTCAGAGTTTAAGCAGAAAATAATCAAAAATGTACCACTTTTATAGGGCAGAAACTGAATATAAATGAACTGAAACTACCCCCACTTATCACTGCTATGCAGGAATTCTAACAAGTATTAACTGAATAAACAGAGCCACAACTTCCAGCTAGATAGTACTCAATGCCAACACAAATAAATCAATTTAAATGCAGTATTATTTGAAAAAAGTGCAGATCAAGATTTACTTAAATTCACTTCTACATCCAGTTGATTGCAAGTAAGTCATAGCTGGCCAAAGCTCAGAGTTTAAGCAGAAAATAATCCAAAATGTACCACTTTTATAAGGCAGAAACCGAATATAAATGAACTGAAACCACCCCCACATAACACTGATATGCAGGAATTCTAACAAATACTAACTAAACAAACAGAGCCACAACTTCCAGCTAGATAGTATTCAATGCAACACAATTAAATAATTTTAAATCCTGTATTATTTTCAAAAAAAGTGCAGATAAAGATTTACTTAAATTCACTGATACATCCAGTTGATTGCAGGAAGGTCTTAGCCTGCCAAAGCTCAGAGTTTAAGCTGAAAATAATCCAGACTGCATCACTTATATAAGGCAAATAACGAATACCACTGAATTGAAACTAAATTAACCCCACCTATCACTGGCTATGCAGAAATTCTAAAAAGCATTAACTGGAAAAAAAACAGAGCCAAAACATCCAGCTAGATAGTATTCAATGCAACACAAATACATAAATGTAAATGTGGTATTATTTGAAAAAAGTGCAGGTAAAGATTGACTTAAATTCACGTCAATGCCCAGTTGATTGCAGATAGGTCTCAGCCGGCCAAAGCTCAGAGTTTAAGCAGAAAATAATCCAAAATGTACCACTTATACAATGCAAAAACTGAATGTCAATGAATTGAAACTAACCCCACTTATCACTGGTTATCCAGGAAGTCTAACAAGCATTAACTGAAAAAGCAAAGCCACAACTTAGATGGATAGCATTCAATGCAACACAAATCAATTTAAATGCTGTATTATTTTTTTAAAAAAGTGCAGATAAAGATTTACTCAAATTCACTGATATGTCCAGTTGATTGCAGGTAGGTCTTAGCCAGCCAAATCTCGGAGTTTAAGCAGAAAACAATCCAAAATGTATCACTTATATATAGCAGAAGCTGAATATCAATGAATTGAAAATTCCCACACATCACTGGCTATGCATGAATTCAAACAAACATTAACAGAAAAGCAGAGCCATGACTTCCAGCTAGATAGTATTCAATGCAACACAAATAAATCAATTTAAATGCTGTATTAGTTGAAAAAAGTGCAGATAATGATTTACTTAAATTCACTTATATGTCCAGTTGATTGCAAGTAGGTCTTTGTCTCCCAAAGCTCAGTGTTTAAGCAGAAAATAATCCAAAATATATGACTTATGCAAGGCAGAAACCAAATATCAGTGAATTGAAACTACCCCCACTTATCGCTGCCTATGCAGGAATACTAACAAGCATTAAATGAAAAAACAGAACCACAACTCCCAGCTACATAGTATTCAATGCAACACAAATAAATCAATTTAAATGCTGTATTATTTGAAAAAAGTGCAGAAAAAGATTTACTTAAATTCGCTTATACATCCAGTTGATTGCAGGTAAGTCATAGCTGGCCAAAGCTCAGAATTTAAGCGGAAAATAATCCAAAATGTACCACTTATATAAGGCAGAAACTGAATATAAATGAACCCACATAACACTGATATGCAGGAATTCTAACAAACATTAACTAAACAAACAGAGCCACAACTTCCAGCTAGATAGTATTCAATGCAACACAAATAAATCATTTTAAATGCTGTATTATTTTCAAAAAAGTGGAGATAAAGATTTACTTAAATTCACTGATACATCCAGTTGATTGCAGGTAGGTCTTAGCCAGCCAAAGCTCAGAGTTTAAGCCGTAAATAATCCAAAATGTATCACTTATAGAAGGCAAAAAACGAATACCACTGAATTGAAACTAAACTAACCCCACTTATCACTGGCTATGCAGAAATTCTAAAAAGCATTAAGTGAAAAAAAAAACAGAGCCAAAATGTCCAGCTAGATAGTATTCAATGCAACACAAAGAAATCAATGTAAATGTGGTATTATTTGAAAAAAGTGCAGATAAAGATTTAATTAAATTCACGTATACGTCCAGTTGATTGCGGATAGGTCTCAGCCGGACAAAGCTCAGAGTTTAAGCAGAAAATAATCCAAAATGTACCTCTTATACAATGCAAAAACTGAATGTCAATGAATTGAAACTAACCCCACTTATCACTGGTTATCTAGGA
Source organism: Protopterus annectens (assembly GCF_019279795.1). Taxonomy (NCBI): domain Eukaryota; kingdom Metazoa; phylum Chordata; order Ceratodontiformes; family Protopteridae; genus Protopterus; species Protopterus annectens. The sequence continues at coordinate 1,118,413,339 of NC_056747.1, read as the reverse complement.
AGTCTAACAAGCATTAACTGGAAAACCAGAGCCACAACTTCCAGCTAGATACTATTCAAAACAACACAAATAAATCAATTTAAATGCCTTATTATTTGAAAAAAGTGTAGACAAAGATTCACTTAAACTCAATTATATGTGCAGTTGCTTGCAGGTAGATCTTAGACGGCCAAATCTCAGAGTTTAAGCAGGAAATAATCCAAAATGTGCCACTTATATAAGGCAGAAACAGAATATCAATTAATTGAAACTACCTCCACTTATCACTGGCTATGCAGGAATTCAAACAAGCATTAACGGAAAAAACAGAGCCACAACATCCACCTAGATAGTATTCAAAGCAACACAAATCAATTTAAATGCTGTATTATTTGAAGAAAGTGCAGATAAAGATTTACTTAAATTCACTTATTCGTCCAGTTGACTGCAGGTAGGTCTTAGCCGGCAAAAGCTCAGAGTTTAAGCAGAAAATAACCCAATATGTACCACTTATGTTAGGCAAAAACTGAATATCAATGAATTGAAACTACCTCCACTTATCACTGGCTATGCAGGAATTCTAACTAGCATGAACTGAAATAAAACAGCCACAACTTCTAGCTAGATAGAATTCAATACAACACAAATAAATCAATTTAAATGCTGCATTATTTGAAACCGAATATCAATGAAATGAAACTACCACAGCTTATCACTAGCAATGCAGGAATTTTAACAAGCATTAACTGAAAATACAGAGCCACAACTTCCAGCTAGACAGTATTCAATGAAACACAAATAAATCAATTTAAATGCTGTATTATTTGAAAAAAGTGCAGATAAAGATTTACTTAAATTCACTTATACGTCCAGTTGATTGCAGGTAGGTCTTAGCCTGCCAAAGCTCAGAGTTTAAGCTGAAAATAATCCAAAATGTACCACTTATATAAGGCAGAAACCGAGTATCACTGAATTAAAACTACCCCCACTTATCACTGGCTATGCAGGAATTCTAACAAGCATTAACTAAAAAAATGAGCCACAACTTCCAGCTAGATAGTATTCAATGCAACACAAATAAATCAATTTAAATGCTGTATTATTTGAAAAAAGTGCAGATAAAGATTTACTTAATTTCACTTATACGTCCAGTTGATTGCAGGGAGGTCTAACCTGGCCAAATCTCAGAGTTTAAGCAGAAAATAATCAAAAAATGTAAAACTTATACACGGCAGAAACAGTATATCAATGAATTGAAACTACCCCACCTTTCACTGGCTAGGAGGGAATTTTAACAATCATTAACTGAAAAACAGAGCCACAACTTTCAGCTAGATAGTATTTAATTCAATACAAATAAATCAATGTAAATGCTGAATTATTTGAAAAAAGTGCAGATAAACATATAGTTAAATTCACTTATATGTCCAATAGATTGCAGGAAGGGCTTAGCCTGCCAAAGCTCAGAGTTTAAGCAGAAAATAATCCAAAATGTACCACTTATATAAGGCATAAACTGAATATCACTGAATTTAAAATGCCACCACTTGTCACTGGAAATGCAGGAATTCTAACAAGCATTAACTGAAAAAACAGAGCCACAACTTCTAGCTAGATAGTATTCAATGCAACACAGATAAACCAATTTAAATGCTGTATTATTTGAAAAAAGTGTAGACAAAGATTTACTTAAATTCATTTATATATCCAGTTGACTGCAGGTAGGTCTTAGCCAGCCAAACTTCAGAGTTTAAGAAGAAAATAATCCAAAATGTACCACTTATATAAGGCAGAAAATCAATATCAATGAATTGAAACTACTCCACTTATCACTGGCTATGCAGGAATTCTAAAAAGCATTAACTGAAAAAACAGAGCCACAACTTCCAGCTAGATAGTATTCAATGCAACACAAATAAATCCATTTAAATGCTGTATTATTTGAAAAATGGGCAGATAAAGATTTATTTAAATTCACTTCTACGTCCAGTTGATTGCAGGTACATAGTCGGCCAAAGCTCAGCGTTTAAGCAGAAAACAATCCAAAATGTATCAGTTATATAAGGCAGAAACTGAATATAAATGAATTGAGCCTACCCCCTCTTGTCACTGGCTAATCAGGAAGTATAATAAGCATTAACTGAAAAAACAGAGCCATAACTTTCAGATGGATAGTATTCAATGCAACATAATTAAATCATTTTAAATGCTGTATTATTTTCAAAAAAGTGCAGATAAAGATTTACTTAAATTCACTGATACATCCAGTTGATTACAGGTAGGTCTTAGCCAGCCAAAGCTCAGAGTTTAAGCAGAAAATAATCCAAAATGTACCACTTATATAATGCAAAAACCGAATGTCAATGAACTGAAACTACGCCCACTTATCACTGGTTATCCAGGAATTCTAACAAGCATTAACTGAAATAACAGAGCCACAACTTCCAGCTAGATAGTATTCAATGCAGCACAAATAAATCAATTTAAATGCTGTAGTATTTGAAAAAAGTGCAGAAAAAGATTTACTTAAATTCACTAATACGTCCAGTTGATTGCAAGTAGGTCATAGCCAGCCAAAGCTCAGAGTTTTAGCAGAAAATAATCCAAAATGTACCAGTTATATAATGCAGAAGCTGAATATCAATGAATTTAAAATTCCCACACATCACTGGCAATGCAGGAATTCTAACAAGCATTAACTGAAAAAACAAAGCCAGAACTTCCAGCTAGATAGTATTCAATGCAACAGAAATAAATTAATTTAAATGCTGCATTATTTGAAAATAGTGCAGATAAGGATTTACTTAAATTCACTTATACATCCAGTTGATTGCAGGTAGGTCTTAGATGGCCAAAGCTTAGAGTTTAAGCAGAAAATAATCCAAAATGTACCACTTATATAAGGCAAAACTGATCATCAATGAAATGAAATGACCCCCAGTTATCACTGTCTATGCAGGACTTCTAACAAGCATTAACTGAAAAAACACAGCCACAACTTCCAGTTACGCAGTATTCAGTGCAACATAAATAAATCAATTTAAATGCTGTATTATTTTTAAAAAGTGCCGATAAAGATTTACTTAAAATTACTTATACATCCAGTAGATTGCAGGTAGGTCTTACCTGGCCAAAGCTCAGAGTTTAAGCAGAAATTAATCCAAAATGTATCACTTATATAAGGCAGAAACCGAATATCAATTAATTTAAACTGCCCCCACTTTTCACAGGCTATGCAGGAATTCTAACAAGCATTCACTGAAAAAACAGAGCCACAACTTCCAGCAAGATAGTATTCAATGTAACACAAACAAATCAATTTAAATGCTGTATTATTTGAAAAAAAGTGCAGATAAAGATGTACTTAGATACACCTTGTACGTCCAGTTGATTGCAGGTAGATCTTAGCTGGACAAAGTTAAGAGTTTAAGCAGAAAATAATCCAAAATGTACCACTTATATAAGGCAGAAACCGAATAGCAATGAATTGAAACTACCCCTACTTATCACTGTCTATGCAGGAATTCTAACAAGCATTAAGTGAAAAAACAAAGCCACAACTTCCAGCTAGATAGTATTCAATGCAGCACAAATAAATCAACTTAAATACTGTATTATTTGAAAAAAGTGCAGGCAAAGATTTACTTGCATTCACTTATACATCCAGTTGATTCCAGGTTGGTCTTAGCCAGCCAAAGTTAAGAGTTTAAGCAGAAAATAATCCAAAATATACAACTTATATAAGGCAGAAACCGAATATCAAAGAATTGAAACTACCCCCATTTATCACTGGCTATGCAGGAATTCTAACCAGCATTAACTGAAAAAACAGAGCCACAACTTCCAGATAGATAGTATTCAATGCAACACAAATAAATCAATTTAAATGCTGTATTATTTGAAAAAAGTGCAGATAAAGATTTACTTAAATTCACTTATCCGTCCAGTTAATTGCAGGTAGGTCTTAGCTTGCCAAAGCTCACAGTTTAAGCAGAAAATAATCCAAAATGTACCACTTTTATAAGGCAGAAACTGAATATCACTGAAATGAAACTATCCCAACTTTTCACCGGCTATGCAGGAATTCTAGCAAGCATTAACTGAAAAAAACAGAGCCACAACTTCCAGCTAGATAGTATTCAATACAACACAAATAAATCATTTTAAATGATGTATTATATGAAGAAAGTGCAGATAAACATTTACTTAAATTCACATATACATCCAGTTGACTGCAGGTAAGTCACAGCCGGCCAAAGCTCAAAGTTTAAGCAGAAAATAATCCAAAACGTACCAGTTATATAAGGCAGAAGCTGAATATCAATGAATTGAAAATTCCCACACATCACTGGCTATGCAAGAATTCTAACAAGCATTAACTGAAAAAACAAAGCAGGAACTTCCAGCTAGATAGTATTCAGTGCAACAGAAATAAATCAGTTTAAATGCTGTATTATTTGAAAAAAGTGCAGATAAGGATTTACTTAAATTTACTTATACATCCAGTTGATTGCAGGTAGGTCTTAGCTGGCCAAAACTCAGAGTTTAAGCAGAAAATAATCCAAAATGTACCACTTATATAAGGCAGAAACAGAATATCAATTAATTGAAACTACCTCCACTTATCACTGGCAATGCAGGAATTCTAACAAGCATTAACTGAAATAACAGAGCCACAACTTCCAACTAGATAGTATTCAATACAACACAAATAAATCAATTTAAATGCTGTATTATTTAAAAAGTGCAGATAAAGATTTACTTGAATTCAGTTATACGTGCAGTTGATTGGAGGTAGATCTTAGACGGCCAAAGCTCAGAGTTTAAGCAGAAAATAGTCCAAAATGTGCCACTTATATAAGGCAGAAACAGAATATCAATGAATTGAAACTACCTCCACTTATCACTGGCAATGCAGGAATTCTAACAAGCATTAAACTGAAATAACAGAGCCACAACTTCCAACTAGATAGTATTCAATGCAACACAAATAAATCAATTTAAATGCTGTATTATTTGAAAAAAGTGCAAAGATTTACTTAAATTCACTTATACGTCCAGTTGATTGCAAGTAGGTCTTAGCCAGCCAAAGCTCAGAGTTTTAGATGAAAATAATCCAAAATGTACCACTTATACAATGCAAAAACCGAATGTCAATGAATTGAAACTAACCCCACTTATCACTGGTTATCCAGGAAGTCTAACAAGCATTAAATGAAAAAGCAAAGCCACAACTTAGATAGATAGCATTCAATGCAACACAAATCAATTTAAATGCTGTATTATTTTTTTTAAAAAGTGCAGATAAAGATTTACTTAAATGCACTGATATGTCCAGTTGATTGCAGATAGGTCTTAGCCAGCCAAATCTCAGAGTTTAAGCAGGAAACTATCCAAAATGTATCACTTATATATGGCAGAAGCTGAATATCAATGAACTGAAAATTCCCACACATCACTGGCTATGCATGAATTCAAATAAACATTAACAGAAAAACAGAGCCATGACTTCCAGCTAGATAGTATTCAATGCAACACAAATAAATCAATTTAAATGCTGTATTAGTTGAAAAAAGTGCAGATAATGATTTACTTAAATTCACTTATATGTCCAGTTGATTGCAAGTAGCTCTTTGCCTCTCAAAGCTCAGTGTTTAATCAGAAAATAATCCAAAATATATGACTTATGCAAGGCAGAAACCAAATATCAATTAATTGAAACTACCCCCACTTATCACTGCCTATGCAGGAATACTAACAAGCATTAAATGAAAAAACAGAACCACAACTTCCAGCTACACAGTATTCAATGCAACACAAATAAATCAATTTAAATGCTGTATTATTTGAAAAAAGTGCAGCAAAAAGATTTACTTAAATTCGCTTATACATCCAGTTGATTGCAGGTAAGTCATAGCTGGCCAAAGCTCAGAGTTTAAGCGGAAAATAATCCAAAATGTACCACTTATACAATGCAAAAACTGAATGTCAATGAATTGAAACTAACCCCACTTATCACTGGTTATCTAGAAAGTCTAACAAGCATTAACTGGAAAACCAGAGCCACAACTTCCAGCTAGATAGTATTCAAAACAACACAAATACATCAATTTAAATGCCTTATTATTTGAAAAAAGTGTAGACAAAGATTTACTTAAACTCACTTATATGTCCAGTTGCTTGCAGGTAGATCTTAGACGGTCAAATCTCACAGTTTAAGCAGAAAATAATCCAAAATGTGCCACTTATATAAGGCAGAAACAGAATATCAATGAATTGAAACTACCTCCACTTATCACTGGCTATGCAGGAATTCAAACAAGCATTAACTGAGAAAACATAGCCACAACATCCAGCTAGATAGCATTCAATGCAACACAAATCAATTTAAATGCTGTATTATTTGAAGAAAGTGCAGATAAAGATTTACTTAAATTCACTTATACGTCCAGTTGACTGCAGGTAGGCCTTAGCCGGCAAAAGCTCAGAGTTTAAGGAGAAAATAACCCAATATGTACCACTTATGTTAGGCAAAAACTGAATATCAATGAATTGAAACTACCTCCACTTATCACTGGCTATGCAGGAATTCTAACTAGCATGAACTGAAATAACACAACCACAACGTCTAGCTAGATAGAATTCAATACAACACAAATAAATCAATTTAAATCCCCAAAAAAAAATTTTAAATTTTTA